>NW_027656756.1:0-63758 GCF_964235325.1 Thermobia domestica
TTCAAACACGAATTTCTTCACTTTTCTTCTAAACTCAACTAATTGGTATATATATGTTGTCAGGCAACATTTCAACAATATAACATATGTCATTTTTTTATATATTATATTGTTGTGCATTCTTCCTAACTACTGTATATTTAAGGCTATATCTCTGAAACTTCTGAATATATTTTAATGAAATAAAGCTCAAATTGAAGAGCTGTACCCTCTTCATATTCTGACTGCAAGCAGCGCCCCCTACTGTAGAAGGAAAATTATCTTGTGCATATCATGTTTGGTACTGTTTTATTCATTTTACACTATATAAACGATTTCATTCCATGATATGTCTCATTGCCTCTTAACAATATGGCTGACCAATGACAACCGAGGAACAAGGACATGTACCGTTCAGAACTACATACAGCGCATTCGCTAATTGGCGCACTTTCTTCATTTTTTGAAAAACAAATAAAATTTTTATACTATGGGTTTGAATTTTGCATCACCCTGTATATGTTTTCCATACAAGAACCAAATATACTACCTAAGAATTGCAAACATGATAAAATGGTAAGAAAATCTACACATTGCAACAAATAATTTTAAAAAATGAAGATAGTACCTGTTGTTATACATGAAGCAATATAACCCTTGCAGAATTGATGAGACCACGTGACACTCATCCTAAGTAGAAAAAGTATGTCTTCAAACACGAATTTCTTCACTTTTCTTCTAAACTCAACTAATTGGTATATATATGTTGTTAGGCAACATCTCAACAACATAACATATGTCATTTTTATATATATTATATTGTTGTGCATTCTTCCTAACTACTGTATATTTAAGGCTATATCTCCGAAACTTCTGAATATATTTTAATGAAATAAAGCTCAAATTGAAGAGCTGTACCCTCTTCATATTCTGACTGCAAGCAGCGCCCCCTACAGTAGAAGAAAAGTTATCTTGTGCATATCATGTTTGGTACTGTTTTATTCATTTTACACTATATAAACGATTTTATTCCATGATATGTCTCATTGCCTCTTAACAATATGGCTGACCAATGACAACCGAGGAACAAGGACATGTACCGTTCAGAACTACATACAGCGCATTCGCTAATTGGCGCACTTTCTTCATTTTTTGAAAAACAAATAAAATTTTTATACTATGGGTTTGAATTTTGCATCACCCTGTATATGTTTTCCATACAACAACCAAATATACTACCTAAGAATTGCAAACATGATAAAATGGTAAGAAAATCTACACATTATAACAAAAAATTTTAAAAAATGAAGATAGTACCTGTTGTTATACATGAAGCAATATAACCCTTGCAGAATTGATGAGACCACGTGACACTCATCCTAAGTAGAAAAAGTATGTCTTCAAACACGAATTTCTTCACTTTTTCTTCTAAACTCAACTAATTGGTATATATATGTTGTCAGGCAACATTTCAACAATATAACATATGTCATTTTTTTATATATTATATTGTTGTGCATTCTTCCTAACTACTGTATATTTAAGGCTATATCTCTGAAACTTCTGAATATATTTTAATGAAATAAAGCTCAAATTGAAGAGCTGTACCCTCTCCATATTCTGACTGCAAGCAGCGCCCCCTACTGTAGAAGGAAAGTTATCTTGTGCATATCATGTTTGGTACTGTTTTATTCATTTTACACTATATAAACGATTTCATTCCATGATATGTCTCATTGCCTCTTAACAATATGGCTGACCAATGACAACCGAGGAACAAGGACATGTACCGTTCAGAACTACATACAGCGCATTCGCTAATTGGCGCACTTTCTTCATTTTTTGAAAAACAAATAAAATTTTTAAACTATGGGTATGAATTTTGCATCACCCTGTATATGTTTTCAATACAAGAACCAAATATACTACCTAAGAATTACAAACATGATAAAATGGTAAGAAAATCTACACATTGCAACAAATAATTTTAAAAAATGAAGATAGTACCTGTTGTTATACATGAAGCAATATAACCCTTGCAGAATTGATGAGACCACGTGACACTCATCCTAAGTAGAAAAAGTATGTCTTCAAACACGAATTTCTTCACTTTTCTTCTAAACTCAACTAATTGGTATATATATGTTGTTAGGCAACATCTCAACAATATAACATATGTCATTTTTATATATATTATATTGTTGTGCATTCTTCCTAACTACTGTATATTTAAGGCTATATCTCCGAAACTTCTGAATATATTTTAATGAAATAAAGCTCAAATTGAAGAGCTGTACCCTCTTCATATTCTGACTGCAAGCAGCGCCCCCTACAGTAGAAGAAAAGTTATCTTGTGCATATCATGTTTGGTACTGTTTTATTCATTTTACACTATATAAACGATTTTATTCCACGATATGTCTCATTGCTTCATAACAATATGGCTGACCAATGACAACCGAGGAATAAGTACATGTACCGTTCAGAACTACATACAGCGCATTCGCTAATTGGCGCACTTTCTTCATTTTTTGAAAAACAAATAAAATTTTTATACTATGGGTTTGAATTTTGCATCACCCTGTATATGTTTTCCATACAACAACCAAATATACTACCTAAGAATTGCAAACATGATAAAATGGTAAGAAAATCTACACATTATAACAAAAAATTTTAAAAAATGAAGATAATACCTGTTGTTATACATGAAGCAATATAACCCTTGCAGAATTGATGAGACCACGTGACACTCATCCTAAGTAGAAAAAGTAGGTCTTCAAACACGAATTTCTTCACTTTTTCTTCTAAACTCAACTAATTGGTATATATATGTTGTTAGGCAACATCTCAACAATATAACATATGTCATTTTTATATATATTATATTGTTGTGCATTCTTCCTAACTACTGTATATTTAAGGCTATATCTCCGAAACTTCTGAATATATTTTAATGAAATAAAGCTCAAATTGAAGAGCTGTACCCTCTTCATATTCTGACTGCAAGCAGCGCCCCCTACTGTAGAAGAAAAGTTATCTTGTGCATATCATGTTTGGTACTGTTTTATTCATTTTACACTATATAAACGATTTCATTCCATGATATGTCTCATTGCCTCTAAACAATATGGCTGACCAATGACAACCGAGGAACAAGGACATGTACCGTTCAGAACTACATACAGCGCATTCGCTAATTGGCGCACTTTCTTCATTTTTTGAAAAACAAATAAAATTTTTATACTATGGGTTTGAATTTTGCATCACCCTGTATATGTTTTCCATACAAGAACCAAATATACTACCTAAGAATTGCAAACATGATAAAATGGTAAGAAAATCTACACATTGCAACAAATAATTTTAAAAAATGAAGATAGTACCTGTTGTTATACATGAAGCAATATAACCCTTGCAGAATTGATGAGACCACGTGACACTCATCCTAAGTAGAAAAAGTATGTCTTCAAACACGAATTTCTTCACTTTTCTTCTAAACTCAACTAATTGGTATATATATGTTGTTAGGCAACATCTCAACAACATAACATATGTCATTTTTATATATATTATATTGTTGTGCATTCTTCCTAACTACTGTATATTTAAGGCTATATCTCCGAAACTTCTGAATATATTTTAATGAAATAAAGCTCAAATTGAAGAGCTGTACCCTCTTCATATTCTGACTGCAAGCAGCGCCCCCTACAGTAGAAGAAAAGTTATCTTGTGCATATCATGTTTGGTACTGTTTTATTCATTTTACACTATATAAACGATTTTATTCCATGATATGTCTCATTGCCTCTTAACAATATGGCTGACCAATGACAACCGAGGAACAAGGACATGTACCGTTCAGAACTACATACAGCGCATTCGCTAATTGGCGCACTTTCTTCATTTTTTGAAAAACAAATAAAATTTTTATACTATGGGTTTGAATTTTGCATCACCCTGTATATGTTTTCCATACAACAACCAAATATACTACCTAAGAATTGCAAACATGATAAAATGGTAAGAAAATCTACACATTATAACAAAAAATTTTAAAAAATGAAGATAGTACCTGTTGTTATACATGAAGCAAAATAACCCTTGCAGAATTGATGAGACCACGTGACACTCATCCTAAGTAGAAAAAGTAGGTCTTCAAACACGAATTTCTTCACTTTTTCTTCTAAACTCAACTAATTGGTATATATATGTTGTTAGGCAACATCTCAACAATATAACATATGTCATTTTTATATATATTATATTGTTGTGCATTCTTCCTAACTACTGTATATTTAAGGCTATATCTCCGAAACTTCTGAATATATTTTAATGAAATAAAGCTCAAATTGAAGAGCTGTACCCTCTTCATATTCTGACTGCAAGCAGCGCCCCCTACTGTAGAAGAAAAGTTATCTTGTGCATATCATGTTTGGTACTGTTTTATTCATTTTACACTATATAAACGATTTCATTCCATGATGTGTCTCATTGCCTCTTAACAATATGGCTGACCAATGACAACCGAGGAACAAGGACATGTACCGTTCAGAACTACATACAGCGCATTCGCTAATTGGCGCACTTTCTTCATTTTTTGAAAAACAAATAAAATTTTTATACTATGGGTTTGAATTTTGCATCACCCTGTATATGTTTTCCATACAAGAACCAAATATACTACCTAAGAATTGCAAACATGATAAAATGGTAAGAAAATCTACACATTATAACAAAAAATTTTAAAAAATGAAGATAGTACCTGTTGTTATACATGAAGCAATATAACCCTTGCAGAATTGATGAGACCACGTGACACTCATCCTAAGTAGAAAAAGTATGTCTTCAAACACGAATTTCTTCACTTTTTCTTCTAAACTCAACTAATTGGTATATATATGTTGTCAGGCAACATTTCAACAATATAACATATGTCATTTTTTTATATATTATATTGTTGTGCATTCTTCCTAACTACTGTATATTTAAGGCTATATCTCTGAAACTTCTGAATATATTTTAATGAAATAAAGCTCAAATTGAAGAGCTGTACCCTCTTCATATTCTGACTGCAAGCAGCGCCCCCTACTGTAGAAGGAAAGTTATCTTGTGCATATCATGTTTGGTACTGTTTTATTCATTTTACACTATATAAACGATTTCATTCCATGATATGTCTCATTGCCTCTTAACAATATGGCTGACCAATGACAACCGAGGAACAAGGACATGTACCGTTCAGAACTACATACAGCGCATTCGCTAATTGGCGCACTTTCTTCATTTTTTGAAAAACAAATAAAATTTTTAAACTATGGGTATGAATTTTGCATCACCCTGTATATGTTTTCAATACAAGAACCAAATATACTACCTAAGAATTACAAACATGATAAAATGGTAAGAAAATCTACACATTGCAACAAATAATTTTAAAAAATGAAGATAGTACCTGTTGTTATACATGAAGCAATATAACCCTTGCAGAATTGATGAGACCACGTGACACTCATCCTAAGTAGAAAAAGTATGTCTTCAAACACGAATTTCTTCACTTTTCTTCTAAACTCAACTAATTGGTATATATATGTTGTTAGGCAACATCTCAACAATATAACATATGTCATTTTTATATATATTATATTGTTGTGCATTCTTCCTAACTACTGTATATTTAAGGCTATATCTCCGAAACTTCTGAATATATTTTAATGAAATAAAGCTCAAATTGAAGAGCTGTACCCTCTTCATATTCTGACTGCAAGCAGCGCCCCCTACAGTAGAAGAAAAGTTATCTTGTGCATATCATGTTTGGTACTGTTTTATTCATTTTACACTATATAAACGATTTTATTCCACGATATGTCTCATTGCTTCATAACAATATGGCTGACCAATGACAACCGAGGAATAAGTACATGTACCGTTCAGAACTACATACAGCGCATTCGCTAATTGGCGCACTTTCTTCATTTTTTGAAAAACAAATAAAATTTTTATACTATGGGTTTGAATTTTGCATCACCCTGTATATGTTTTCCATACAACAACCAAATATACTACCTAAGAATTGCAAACATGATAAAATGGTAAGAAAATCTACACATTATAACAAAAAATTTTAAAAAATGAAGATAATACCTGTTGTTATACATGAAGCAATATAACCCTTGCAGAATTGATGAGACCACGTGACACTCATCCTAAGTAGAAAAAGTAGGTCTTCAAACACGAATTTCTTCACTTTTTCTTCTAAACTCAACTAATTGGTATATATATGTTGTTAGGCAACATCTCAACAATATAACATATGTCATTTTTATATATATTATATTGTTGTGCATTCTTCCTAACTACTGTATATTTAAGGCTATATCTCCGAAACTTCTGAATATATTTTAATGAAATAAAGCTCAAATTGAAGAGCTGTACCCTCTTCATATTCTGACTGCAAGCAGCGCCCCCTACTGTAGAAGAAAAGTTATCTTGTGCATATCATGTTTGGTACTGTTTTATTCATTTTACACTATATAAACGATTTCATTCCATGATATGTCTCATTGCCTCTAAACAATATGGCTGACCAATGACAACCGAGGAACAAGGACATGTACCGTTCAGAACTACATACAGCGCATTCGCTAATTGGCGCACTTTCTTCATTTTTTGAAAAACAAATAAAATTTTTATACTATGGGTTTGAATTTTGCATCACCCTGTATATGTTTTCCATACAAGAACCAAATATACTACCTAAGAATTGCAAACATGATAAAATGGTAAGAAAATCTACACATTGCAACAAATAATTTTAAAAAATGAAGATAGTACCTGTTGTTATACATGAAGCAATATAACCCTTGCAGAATTGATGAGACCACGTGACACTCATCCTAAGTAGAAAAAGTATGTCTTCAAACACGAATTTCTTCACTTTTCTTCTAAACTCAACTAATTGGTATATATATGTTGTTAGGCAACATCTCAACAACATAACATATGTCATTTTTATATATATTATATTGTTGTGCATTCTTCCTAACTACTGTATATTTAAGGCTATATCTCCGAAACTTCTGAATATATTTTAATGAAATAAAGCTCAAATTGAAGAGCTGTACCCTCTTCATATTCTGACTGCAAGCAGCGCCCCCTACAGTAGAAGAAAAGTTATCTTGTGCATATCATGTTTGGTACTGTTTTATTCATTTTACACTATATAAACGATTTTATTCCATGATATGTCTCATTGCCTCTTAACAATATGGCTGACCAATGACAACCGAGGAACAAGGACATGTACCGTTCAGAACTACATACAGCGCATTCGCTAATTGGCGCACTTTCTTCATTTTTTGAAAAACAAATAAAATTTTTATACTATGGGTTTGAATTTTGCATCACCCTGTATATGTTTTCCATACAACAACCAAATATACTACCTAAGAATTGCAAACATGATAAAATGGTAAGAAAATCTACACATTATAACAAAAAATTTTAAAAAATGAAGATAGTACCTGTTGTTATACATGAAGCAAAATAACCCTTGCAGAATTGATGAGACCACGTGACACTCATCCTAAGTAGAAAAAGTATGTCTTCAAACACGAATTTCTTCACTTTTCTTCTAAACTCAACTAATTGGTATATATATGTTGTTAGGCAACATCTCAACAATATAACATATGTCATTTTTATATATATTATATTGTTGTGCATTCTTCCTAACTACTGTATATTTAAGGCTATATCTCCGAAACTTCTGAATATATTTTAATGAAATAAAGCTCAAATTGAAGAGCTGTACCCTCTTCATATTCTGACTGCAAGCAGCGCCCCCTACAGTAGAACAAAAGTTATCTTGTGCATATCATGTTTGGTACTGTTTTATTCATTTTACACTATATAAACGATTTCATTCCATGATATGTCTCATTGCCTCTTAACAATATGGCTGACCAATGACAACCGAGGAACAAGGACATGTACCGTTCAGAACTACATACAGCGCATTCGCTAATTGGCGCACTTTCTTCATTTTTTGAAAAACAAATAAAATTTTTATACTATGGGTTTGAATTTTGCATCACCCTGTATATGTTTTCCATACAAGAACCAAATATACTACCTAAGAATTGCAAACATGATAAAATGGTAAGGAAATCTACACATTGCAACAAATAATTTTAAAAAATGAAGATATTACCTGTTGTTATACATGAAGCAATATAACCCTTGCACAATTGATGAGACCACGTGACACTCATCCTAAGTAGAAAAAGTATGTCTTCAAACACGAATTTCTTCACTTTTCTTCTAAACTCAACTAATTGGTATATATATGTTGTTAGGCAACATCTCAACAACATAACATATGTCATTTTTATATATATTATATTGTTGTGCATTCTTCCTAACTACTGTATATTTAAGGCTATATCTCCGAAACTTCTGAATATATTTTAATGAAATAAAGCTCAAATTGAAGAGCTGTACCCTCTTCATATTCTGACTGCAAGCAGCGCCCCCTACAGTAGAAGAAAAGTTATCTTGTGCATATCATGTTTGGTACTGTTTTATTCATTTTACACTATATAAACGATTTTATTCCATGATATGTCTCATTGCCTCTTAACAATATGGCTGACCAATGACAACCGAGGAACAAGGACATGTACCGTTCAGAACTACATACAGCGCATTCGCTAATTGGCGCACTTTCTTCATTTTTTGAAAAACAAATAAAATTTTTATACTATGGGTTTGAATTTTGCATCACCCTGTATATGTTTTCCATACAACAACCAAATATACTACCTAAGAATTGCAAACATGATAAAATGGTAAGAAAATCTACACATTATAACAAAAAATTTTAAAAAATGAAGATAGTACCTGTTGTTATACATGAAGCAATATAACCCTTGCAGAATTGATGAGACCACGTGACACTCATCCTAAGTAGAAAAAGTATGTCTTCAAACACGAATTTCTTCACTTTTTCTTCTAAACTCAACTAATTGGTATATATATGTTGTCAGGCAACATTTCAACAATATAACATATGTCATTTTTTTATATATTATATTGTTGTGCATTCTTCCTAACTACTGTATATTTAAGGCTATATCTCTGAAACTTCTGAATATATTTTAATGAAATAAAGCTCAAATTGAAGAGCTGTACCCTCTTCATATTCTGACTGCAAGCAGCGCCCCCTACTGTAGAAGGAAAGTTATCTTGTGCATATCATGTTTGGTACTGTTTTATTCATTTTACACTATATAAACGATTTCATTCCATGATATGTCTCATTGCCTCTTAACAATATGGCTGACCAATGACAACCGAGGAACAAGGACATGTACCGTTCAGAACTACATACAGCGCATTCGCTAATTGGCGCACTTTCTTCATTTTTTGAAAAACAAATAACATTTTTAAACTATGGGTATGAATTTTGCATCACCCTGTATATGTTTTCAATACAAGAACCAAATATACTACCTAAGAATTACAAACATGATAAAATGGTAAGAAAATCTACACATTGCAACAAATAATTTTAAAAAATGAAGATAGTACCTGTTGTTATACATGAAGCAATATAACCCTTGCAGAATTGATGAGACCACGTGACACTCATCCTAAGTAGAAAAAGTATGTCTTCAAACACGAATTTCTTCACTTTTCTTCTAAACTCAACTAATTGGTATATATATGTTGTTAGGCAACATCTCAACAATATAACATATGTCATTTTTATATATATTATATTGTTGTGCATTCTTCCTAACTACTGTATATTTAAGGCTATATCTCCGAAACTTCTGAATATATTTTAATGAAATAAAGCTCAAATTGAAGAGCTGTACCCTCTTCATATTCTGACTGCAAGCAGCGCCCCCTACAGTAGAAGAAAAGTTATCTTGTGCATATCATGTTTGGTACTGTTTTATTCATTTTACACTATATAAACGATTTTATTCCACGATATGTCTCATTGCTTCATAACAATATGGCTGACCAATGACAACCGAGGAATAAGTACATGTACCGTTCAGAACTACATACAGCGCATTCGCTAATTGGCGCACTTTCTTCATTTTTTGAAAAACAAATAAAATTTTTATACTATGGGTTTGAATTTTGCATCACCCTGTATATGTTTTCCATACAACAACCAAATATACTACCTAAGAATTGCAAACATGATAAAATGGTAAGAAAATCTACACATTATAACAAAAAATTTTAAAAAATGAAGATAATACCTGTTGTTATACATGAAGCAATATAACCCTTGCAGAATTGATGAGACCACGTGACACTCATCCTAAGTAGAAAAAGTAGGTCTTCAAACACGAATTTCTTCACTTTTTCTTCTAAACTCAACTAATTGGTATATATATGTTGTTAGGCAACATCTCAACAATATAACATATGTCATTTTTATATATATTATATTGTTGTGCATTCTTCCTAACTACTGTATATTTAAGGCTATATCTCCGAAACTTCTGAATATATTTTAATGAAATAAAGCTCAAATTGAAGAGCTGTACCCTCTTCATATTCTGACTGCAAGCAGCGCCCCCTACTGTAGAAGAAAAGTTATCTTGTGCATATCATGTTTGGTACTGTTTTATTCATTTTACACTATATAAACGATTTCATTCCATGATATGTCTCATTGCCTCTAAACAATATGGCTGACCAATGACAACCGAGGAACAAGGACATGTACCGTTCAGAACTACATACAGCGCATTCGCTAATTGGCGCACTTTCTTCATTTTTTGAAAAACAAATAAAATTTTTATACTATGGGTTTGAATTTTGCATCACCCTGTATATGTTTTCCATACAAGAACCAAATATACTACCTAAGAATTGCAAACATGATAAAATGGTAAGAAAATCTACACATTGCAACAAATAATTTTAAAAAATGAAGATAGTACCTGTTGTTATACATGAAGCAATATAACCCTTGCAGAATTGATGAGACCACGTGACACTCATCCTAAGTAGAAAAAGTATGTCTTCAAACACGAATTTCTTCACTTTTCTTCTAAACTCAACTAATTGGTATATATATGTTGTTAGGCAACATCTCAACAACATAACATATGTCATTTTTATATATATTATATTGTTGTGCATTCTTCCTAACTACTGTATATTTAAGGCTATATCTCCGAAACTTCTGAATATATTTTAATGAAATAAAGCTCAAATTGAAGAGCTGTACCCTCTTCATATTCTGACTGCAAGCAGCGCCCCCTACAGTAGAAGAAAAGTTATCTTGTGCATATCATGTTTGGTACTGTTTTATTCATTTTACACTATATAAACGATTTTATTCCATGATATGTCTCATTGCCTCTTAACAATATGGCTGACCAATGACAACCGAGGAACAAGGACATGTACCGTTCAGAACTACATACAGCGCATTCGCTAATTGGCGCACTTTCTTCATTTTTTGAAAAACAAATAAAATTTTTATACTATGGGTTTGAATTTTGCATCACCCTGTATATGTTTTCCATACAACAACCAAATATACTACCTAAGAATTGCAAACATGATAAAATGGTAAGAAAATCTACACATTATAACAAAAAATTTTAAAAAATGAAGATAGTACCTGTTGTTATACATGAAGCAAAATAACCCTTGCAGAATTGATGAGACCACGTGACACTCATCCTAAGTAGAAAAAGTAGGTCTTCAAACACGAATTTCTTCACTTTTCTTCTAAACTCAACTAATTGGTATATATATGTTGTTAGGCAACATCTCAACAATATAACATATGTCATTTTTATATATATTATATTGTTGTGCATTCTTCCTAACTACTGTATATTTAAGGCTATATCTCCGAAACTTCTGAATATATTTTAATGAAATAAAGCTCAAATTGAAGAGCTGTACCCTCTTCATATTCTGACTGCAAGCAGCGCCCCCTACAGTAGAACAAAAGTTATCTTGTGCATATCATGTTTGGTACTGTTTTATTCATTTTACACTATATAAACGATTTCATTCCATGATATGTCTCATTGCCTCTTAACAATATGGCTGACCAATGACAACCGAGGAACAAGGACATGTACCGTTCAGAACTACATACAGCGCATTCGCTAATTGGCGCACTTTCTTCATTTTTTGAAAAACAAATAAAATTTTTATATTATGGGTATGAATTTTGCATCACCCTGTATATGTTTTCCATACAAGAACCAAATATACTACCTAAGAATTGCAAACATCATAAAATGGTAAGAAAATCTACACATTGCAACAAATAATTTTAAAAAATGAAGATAGTACCTGTTGTTATACATGAAGCAATATAACCCTTGCAGTCTTGATGAGACCACGTGACACTCATCCTAAGTAGAAAAAGTATGTCTTCAAACACGAATTTCTTCACTTTTCTTCTAAACTCAACTAATTGGTATATATATATGTTGTTAGGCAACATCTCAACAATATAACATATGTCATTTTTATATATATTATATTGTTGTGCATTCTTCCTAACTACTGTATATTTAAGGCTATATCTCCGAAACTTCTGAATATATTTTAATGAAATAAAGCTCAGATTGAAGAGCTGTACCCTCTTCATATTCTGACTGCAAGCAGCGCCCTTACAGTAGAACAAAAGTTATCTTGTGCATATCATGTTTGGTACTGTTTTATTCATTTTACACTATATAAACGAATTTATTCCATGATATGTCTCATTGCCTCTTAACAATATGGCTGACCAATGACAACCGAGGAACAAGGACATGTACCGTTCAGAACTACATACAGCGCATTCGCTAATTGGTGCACTTTCTTCATTTTTTGAAAAACAAATAAAATTTTTAAACTATGGGTATGAATTTTGCATCACCCTGTATATGTTTTCCATACAAGAACCAAATATACTACCTAAGAATTGCAAACATGATAAAATGGTAAGAAAATCTACACATTGCAACAAATAATTTTAAAAAATGAAGATAGTACCTGTTGTTATACATGAAGGAATATAACCCTTGCAGTCTTGATGAGACCACGTGACACTCATCCTAAGTAGAAAAAGTATGTCTTCAAACACGAATTTCTTCACTTTTCTTCTAAACTCAACTAATTGGTATATATATGTTGTTAGGCAACATCTCAACAATATAACATATGTCATTTTTTTATATATTATATTGTTGTGCATTCTTCCTAACTACTGTATATTTAAGGCTATATCTCCGAAACTTCTGAATATATTTTAATGAAATTAAGCTCAAAATGAAGAGCTGTACCCTCTTCATATTCTGACTGCAAGCAGCGCCCCCTACAGTAGAAGAAAAGTTATCTTGTGCATATCATGTTTGGTACTGTTTTATTCATTTTACACTATATAAACGATTTTATTCCACGATATGTCTCATTGCTTCATAACAATATGGCTGACCAATGACAACCGAGGAATAAGTACATGTACCGTTCAGAACTACATACAGCGCATTCGCTAATTGGCGCACTTTCTTCATTTTTTGAAAAACAAATAAAATTTTTATACTATGGGTTTGAATTTTGCATCACCCTGTATATGTTTTCCATACAACAACCAAATATACTACCTAAGAATTGCAAACATGATAAAATGGTAAGAAAATCTACACATTACAACAAAAAATTTAAAAAAATTAAGATAGTACCTGTTGTTATACATGAGGCAATATAACACTTGCAGTCTTGATGAGACCACGTGACACTCATCCTAAGTAGAAAAAGTATGTCTTCAAACACGAATTTCTTCACTTTTCTTCTAAACTCAACTAATTGGTATATATATGTAATTAGGCAACATCTCAACAATATAACATATGTCATTTTTATATATATTATATTGTTGTGCATTGTTCCTAACTACTGTATATTTAAGGCTATATCTCTGAAACTTCTGAATATATTTTAATGAAATAAAGCTCAAATTGAAGAGCTGTACCCTCTTCATATTCTGACTGCAAGCAGCGCCCCCTACAGTAGAAGAAAAGTTATCTTGTGCATATCATGTTTGGTACTGTTTTATTCATTTTACACTATATAAACGATTTTATTCCACGATATGTGTCATTGCTTCATAACAATATGGCTGACCAATGACAACCGAGGAATAAGTACATGTACCGTTCAGAACTACATACAGCGCATTCGCTAATTGGCGCACTTTCTTCATTTTTTGAAAAACAAATAAAATTTTTATACTATGGGTTTGAATTTTGCATCACCCTGTATATGTTTTCCATACAACAACCAAATATACTACCTAAGAATTGCAAACATGATAAAATGGTAAGAAAATCTACACATTGCAACAAATAAATTTAAAAAATGAAGATAGTACCTGTTGTTATACATGAAGCAATATAACCCTTGCAGAATTGATGAGACCACGTGACACTCATCCTAAGTAGAAAAAGTATGTCTTCAAACACGAATTTCTTCACTTTTCTTCTAAACTCAACTAATTGGTATATATATGTTGTTAGGCAACATCTCAACAATATAACATATGTCATTTTTATATATATTATATTGTTGTGCATTCTTCCTAACTACTGTATATTTAAGGCTATATCTCCGAAACTTCTGAATATATTTTAATGAAATAAAGCTCAAATTGAAGAGCTGTACCCTCTTCATATTCTGACTGCAAGCAGCGCCCCCTACAGTAGAACAAAAGTTATCTTGTGCATATCATGTTTGGTACTGTTTTATTCATTTTACACTATATAAACGATTTCATTCCATGATATGTCTCATTGCCTCTTAACAATATGGCTGACCAATGACAACCGAGGAACAAGGACATGTACCGTTCAGAACTACATACAGCGCATTCGCTAATTGGCGCACTTTCTTCATTTTTTGAAAAACAAATAAAATTTTTATATTATGGGTATGAATTTTGCATCACCCTGTATATGTTTTCCATACAAGAACCAAATATACTACCTAAGAATTGCAAACATCATAAAATGGTAAGAAAATCTACACATTGCAACAAATAATTTTAAAAAATGAAGATAGTACCTGTTGTTATACATGAAGCAATATAACCCTTGCAGTCTTGATGAGACCACGTGACACTCATCCTAAGTAGAAAAAGTATGTCTTCAAACACGAATTTCTTCACTTTTCTTCTAAACTCAACTAATTGGTATATATATATGTTGTTAGGCAACATCTCAACAATATAACATATGTCATTTTTATATATATTATATTGTTGTGCATTCTTCCTAACTACTGTATATTTAAGGCTATATCTCCGAAACTTCTGAATATATTTTAATGAAATAAAGCTCAAATTGAAGAGCTGTACCCTCTTCATATTCTGACTGCAAGCAGCGCCCTTACAGTAGAACAAAAGTTATCTTGTGCATATCATGTTTGGTACTGTTTTATTCATTTTACACTATATAAACGAATTTATTCCATGATATGTCTCATTGCCTCTTAACAATATGGCTGACCAATGACAACCGAGGAACAAGGACATGTACCGTTCAGAACTACATACAGCGCATTCGCTAATTGGTGCACTTTCTTCATTTTTTGAAAAACAAATAAAATTTTTAAACTATGGGTATGAATTTTGCATCACCCTGTATATGTTTTCCATACAAGAACCAAATATACTACCTAAGAATTGCAAACATGATAAAATGGTAAGAAAATCTACACATTGCAACAAATAATTTTAAAAAATGAAGATAGTACCTGTTGTTATACATGAAGGAATATAACCCTTGCAGTCTTGATGAGACCACGTGACACTCATCCTAAGTAGAAAAAGTATGTCTTCAAACACGAATTTCTTCACTTTTCTTCTAAACTCAACTAATTGGTATATATATGTTGTTAGGCAACATCTCAACAATATAACATATGTCATTTTTTTATATATTATATTGTTGTGCATTCTTCCTAACTACTGTATATTTAAGGCTATATCTCCGAAACTTCTGAATATATTTTAATGAAATTAAGCTCAAAATGAAGAGCTGTACCCTCTTCATATTCTGACTGCAAGCAGCGCCCCCTACAGTAGAACAAAAGTTATCTTGTGCATATCATGTTTGGTACTGTTTTATTCATTTTACACTATATAAACGATTTTATTCCACGATATGTCTCATTGCTTCATAACAATATGGCTGACCAATGACAACCGAGGAATAAGTACATGTACCGTTCAGAACTACATACAGCGCATTCGCTAATTGGCGCACTTTCTTCATTTTTTGAAAAACAAATAAAATTTTTATACTATGGGTTTGAATTTTGCATCACCCTGTATATGTTTTCCATACAACAACCAAATATACTACCTAAGAATTGCAAACATGATAAAATGGTAAGAAAATCTACACATTACAACAAAAAATTTTAAAAAATGAAGATAGTACCTGTTGTTATACATGAAGCAATATAACCCTTGCAGAATTGATGAGACCACGTGACACTCATCCTAAGTAGAAAAAGTATGTCTTCAAACACGAATTTCTTCACTTTTCTTCTAAACTCAACTAAATGGTATATATATGTTGTCAGGCAACATTTCAACAATATAACATATGTCATTTTTTTATATATTATATTGTTGTGCATTCTTCCTAACTACTGTATATTTAAAGCTATATCTCTGAAACTTCTGAATATATTTTAATGAAATAAAGCTCAAATTGAAGAGCTGTACCCTCTTCATATTCTGACTGCAAGCAGCGCCCCCTACAGTAGAAGAAAAGTTATCTTGTGCATATCATGTTTGGTACTGTTTTATTCATTTTACACTATATAAACGATTTTATTCCACGATATGTGTCATTGCTTCATAACAATATGGCTGACCAATGACAACCAAGGAATAAATACATGTACCGTTCAGAACTACATACAGCGCATTCGCTAATTGGCGCACTTTCTTCATTTTTTGAAAAACAAATAAAATTTTTATACTATGGGTTTGAATTTTGCATCACCCTGTATATGTTTTCCATACAACAACCAAATATACTACCTAAGAATTGCAAACATGATAAAATGGTAAGAAAATCTACACATTGCAACAAATAATTTTAAAAAATGAAGATAGTACCTGTTGTTATACATGAAGCAATATAACCCTTGCAGAATTGATGAGACCACGTGACACTCATCCTAAGTAGAAAAAGTATGTCTTCAAACACGAATTTCTTCACTTTTCTTCTAAACTCAACTAATTGGTATATATATGTTGTTAGGCAACATCTCAACAATATAACATATGTCATTTTTATATATATTATATTGTTGTGCATTGTTCCTAACTACTGTATATTTAAGGCTATATCTCCGAAACTTCTGAATATATTTTAATGAAATAAAGCTCAAATTGAAGAGCTGTACCCTCTTCATATTCTGACTGCAAGCAGCGCCCCCTACAGTAGAACAAAAGTTATCTTGTGCATATCATGTTTGGTACTGTTTTATTCATTTTACACTATATAAACGATTTCATTCCATGATATGTCTCATTGCCTCTTAACAATATGGCTGACCAATGACAACCGAGGAACAAGGACATGTACCGTTCAGAACTACATACAGCGCATTCGCTAATTGGCGCACTTTCTTCATTTTTTGAAAAACAAATAAAATTTTTATATTATGGGTATGAATTTTGCATCACCCTGTATATGTTTTCCATACAAGAACCAAATATACTACCTAAGAATTGCAAACATCATAAAATGGTAAGAAAATCTACACATTGCAACAAATAATTTTAAAAAATGAAGATAGTACCTGTTGTTATACATGAAGCAATATAACCCTTGCAGTCTTGATGAGACCACGTGACACTCATCCTAAGTAGAAAAAGTATGTCTTCAAACACGAATTTCTTCACTTTTCTTCTAAACTCAACTAATTGGTATATATATATGTTGTTAGGCAACATCTCAACAATATAACATATGTCATTTTTATATATATTATATTGTTGTGCATTCTTCCTAACTACTGTATATTTAAGGCTATATCTCCGAAACTTCTGAATATATTTTAATGAAATAAAGCTCAAATTGAAGAGCTGTACCCTCTTCATATTCTGACTGCAAGCAGCGCCCTTACAGTAGAACAAAAGTTATCTTGTGCATATCATGTTTGGTACTGTTTTATTCATTTTACACTATATAAACGAATTTATTCCATGATATGTCTCATTGCCTCTTAACAATATGGCTGACCAATGACAACCGAGGAACAAGGACATGTACCGTTCAGAACTACATACAGCGCATTCGCTAATTGGTGCACTTTCTTCATTTTTTGAAAAACAAATAAAATTTTTAAACTATGGGTATGAATTTTGCATCACCCTGTATATGTTTTCCATACAAGAACCAAATATACTACCTAAGAATTGCAAACATGATAAAATGGTAAGAAAATCTACACATTGCAACAAATAATTTTAAAAAATGAAGATAGTACCTGTTGTTATACATGAAGGAATATAACCCTTGCAGTCTTGATGAGACCACGTGACACTCATCCTAAGTAGAAAAAGTATGTCTTCAAACACGAATTTCTTCACTTTTCTTCTAAACTCAACTAATTGGTATATATATGTTGTTAGGCAACATCTCAACAATATAACATATGTCATTTTTTTATATATTATATTGTTGTGCATTCTTCCTAACTGCTGTATATTTAAGGCTATATCTCCGAAACTTCTGAATATATTTTAATGAAATTAAGCTCAAAATGAAGAGCTGTACCCTCTTCATATTCTGACTGCAAGCAGCGCCCCCTACAGTAGAACAAAAGTTATCTTGTGCATATCATGTTTGGTACTGTTTTATTCATTTTACACTATATAAACGATTTTATTCCACGATATGTCTCATTGCTTCATAACAATATGGCTGACCAATGACAACCGAGGAATAAGTACATGTACCGTTCAGAACTACATACAGCGCATTCGCTAATTGGCGCACTTTCTTCATTTTTTGAAAAACAAATAAAATTTTTATACTATGGGTTTGAATTTTGCATCACCCTGTATATGTTTTCCATACAACAACCAAATATACTACCTAAGAATTGCAAACATCATAAAATGGTAAGAAAATCTACACATTACAACAAAAAATTTTAAAAAATGAAGATAGTACCTGTTGTTATACATGAAGCAATATAACCCTTGCAGGATTGATGAGACCACGTGACACTCATCCTAAGTAGAAAAAGTATGTCTTCAAACACGAATTTCTTCACTTTTCTTCTAAACTCAACTAAATGGTATATATATGTTGTCAGGCAACATTTCAACAATATAACATATGTCATTTTTTTATATATTATATTGTTGTGCATTCTTCCTAACTACTGTATATTTAAAGCTATATCTCTGAAACTTCTGAATATATTTTAATGAAATAAAGCTCAAATTGAAGAGCTGTACCCTCTTCATATTCTGACTGCAAGCAGCGCCCCCTACAGTAGAAGAAAAGTTATCTTGTGCATATCATGTTTGGTACTGTTTTATTCATTTTACACTATATAAACGATTTTATTCCACGATATGTGTCATTGCTTCATAACAATATGGCTGACCAATGACAACCAAGGAATAAATACATGTACCGTTCAGAACTACATACAGCGCATTCGCTAATTGGCGCACTTTCTTCATTTTTTGAAAAACAAATAAAATTTTTATACTATGGGTTTGAATTTTGCATCACCCTGTATATGTTTTCCATACAACAACCAAATATACTACCTAATAATTGCAAACATGATAAAATGGTAAGAAAATCTACACATTGCAACAAATAATTTCAAAAAATGAAGATAGTACCTGTTGTTATACATGAAGCAATATAACCCTTGCAGAATTGATGAGACCACGTGACACTCATCCTAAGTAGAAAAAGTATGTCTTCAAACACGAATTTCTTCACTTTTCTTCTAAACTCAACTAATTGGTATATATATGTTGTTAGGCAACATCTCAACAATATAACATATGTCATTTTTATATATATTATATTGTTGTGCATTGTTCCTAACTACTGTATATTTAAGGCTATATCTCCGAAACTTCTGAATATATTTTAATGAAATAAAGCTCAAATTGAAGAGCTGTACCCTCTTCATATTCTGACTGCAAGCAGCGCCCCCTACAGTAGAACAAAAGTTATCTTGTGCATATCATGTTTGGTACTGTTTTATTCATTTTACACTATATAAACGATTTCATTCCATGATATGTCTCATTGCCTCTTAACAATATGGCTGACCAATGACAACCGAGGAACAAGGACATGTACCGTTCAGAACTACATACAGCGCATTCGCTAATTGGCGCACTTTCTTCATTTTTTGAAAAACAAATAAAATTTTTATATTATGGGTATGAATTTTGCATCACCCTGTATATGTTTTCCATACAAGAACCAAATATACTACCTAAGAATTGCAAACATCATAAAATGGTAAGAAAATCTACACATTGCAACAAATAATTTTAAAAAATGAAGATAGTACCTGTTGTTATACATGAAGCAATATAACCCTTGCAGTCTTGATGAGACCACGTGACACTCATCCTAAGTAGAAAAAGTATGTCTTCAAACACGAATTTCTTCACTTTTCTTCTAAACTCAACTAATTGGTATATATATGTTGTTAGGCAACATCTCAACAATATAACATATGTCATTTTTATATATATTATATTGTTGTGCATTCTTCCTAACTACTGTATATTTAAGGCTATATCTCCGAAACTTCTGAATATATTTTAATGAAATAAAGCTCAAATTGAAGAGCTGTACCCTCTTCATATTCTGACTGCAAGCAGCGCCCCTACAGTAGAAAAAAAGTTATCTTGTGCATATCATGTTTGGTACTGTTTTATTCATTTTACACTATATAAACGAATTTATTCCATGATATGTCTCATTGCCTCTTAACAATATGGCTGACCAATGACAACCGAGGAACAAGGACATGTACCGTTCAGAACTACATACAGCGCATTCGCTAATTGGTGCACTTTCTTCATTTTTTGAAAAACAAATAAAATTTTTAAACTATGGGTATGAATTTTGCATCACCCTGTATATGTTTTCCATACAACAACCAAATATACTACCTAAGAATTGCAAACATGATAAAATGGTAAGAAAATCTACACATTGCAACAAATAATTTTAAAAAATGAAGATAGTACCTGTTGTTATACATGAAGCAATATAACCCTTGCAGAATTGATGAGACCACGTGACACTCATCCTAAGTAGAAAAAGTATGTCTTCAAACACGAATTTCTTCACTTTTCTTCTAAACTCAACTAATTGGTATATATATATGTTGTCAGGCAACATTTCAACAATATAACATATGTCATTTTTTTATATATTATATTGTTGTGCATTCTTCCTAACTACTGTATATTTAAGGCTATATCTCCGAAACTTCTGAATATATTTTAATGAAATAAAGCTCAAATTGAAGAGCTGTACCCTCTTCATATTCTGACTGCAAGCAGCGCCCCCTACAGTAGAACAAAAGTTATCTTGTGCATATCATGTTTGGTACTGTTTTATTTATTTTACACTATATAAACGATTTTATTCCACGATATGTCTCATTGCTTCATAACAATATGGCTGACCAATGACAACCGAGGAACAAGGACATGTACCGTTCAGAACTACATACAGCGCATTCGCTAATTGGCGCACTTTCTTCATTTTTTGAAAAACAAATAAATTTTTTATACTATGGGTTTGAATTTTGCATCACCCTGTATATGTTTTCCATACAACAACCAAATATACTACCTAAGAATTGCAAACATGATAAAATGGTAAAAAAATCTACCCATTACCACAAAAAATTTTTAAAAATGAAGACAGTACCTGTTGTTATACATGAAGCAATATAACCCTTGCAGTCTTGATGAGACCACGTGACACTCATCCTAAGTAGAAAAAGTATGTCTTCAAACACGAATTTCTTCACTTTTCTTCTAAACTCAACTAATTGGTATATATATGTTGTTAGGCAACATCTCAACAATATAACATATGTCATTTTTATATATATTATATTGTTGTGCATTCTTCCTAACTACTGTATATTTAAGGCTATATCTCCGAAACTTCTGAATATATTTTAATGAAATAAAGCTCAAATTGAAGAGCTGTACCCTCTTCATATTCTGACTGCAAGCAGCGCCTCCTACAGTAGAAGAAAAGTTATCTTGTGCATATCATGTTTGGTACTGTTTTATTCATTTTACACTATATAAACGATTTTATTCCATGATATGTCTCATTGCCTCTTAACAATATGGCTGACCAATGACAACCGAGGAACAAGGACATGTACCGTTCAGAACTACATACAGCGCATTCGCTAATTGGCGCACTTTCTTCATTTTTTGAAAAACAAATAAAATTTTTATACTATGGGTTTGAATTTTGCATCACCCTGTATATGTTTTCCATACAACAACCAAATATACTACCTAAGAATTGCAAACATGATAAAATGGTAAGAAAATCTACACATTATAACAAAAAATTTTAAAAAATGAAGATAGTACCTGTTGTTATACATGAAGCAATATAACCCTTGCAGAATTGATGAGACCACGTGACACTCATCCTAAGTAGAAAAAGTATGTCTTCAAACACGAATTTCTTCACTTTTCTTCTAAACTCAACTAATTGGTATATATATGTTGTCAGGCAACATTTCAACAATATAACATATGTCATTTTTTTATATATTATATTGTTGTGCATTCTTCCTAACTACTGTATATTTAAGGCTATATCTCTGAAACTTCTGAATATATTTTAATGAAATAAAGCTCAAATTGAAGAGCTGTACCCTCTTCATATTCTGACTGCAAGCAGCGCCCCCTACTGTAGAAGGAAAGTTATCTTGTGCATATCATGTTTGGTACTGTTTTATTCATTTTACACTATATAAACGATTTCATTCCATGATATGTCTCATTGCCTCTTAACAATATGGCTGACCAATGACAACCGAGGAACAAGGACATGTACCGTTCAGAACTACATACAGCGCATTCGCTAATTGGCGCACTTTCTTCATTTTTTGAAAAACAAATAAAATTTTTATACTATGGGTTTGAATTTTGCATCACCCTGTATATGTTTTCCATACAAGAACCAAATATACTACCTAAGAATTGCAAACATGATAAAATGGTAAGAAAATCTACACATTGCAACAAATAATTTTAAAAAATGAAGATAGTACCTGTTGTTATACATGAAGCAATATAACCCTTGCAGAATTGATGAGACCACGTGACACTCATCCTAAGTAGAAAAAGTATGTCTTCAAACACGAATTTCTTCACTTTTCTTCTAAACTCAACTAATTGGTATATATATGTTGTCAGGCAACATTTCAACAATATAACATATGTCATTTTTTTATATATTATATTGTTGTGCATTCTTCCTAACTACTGTATATTTAAGGCTATATCTCTGAAACTTCTGAATATATTTTAATGAAATAAAGCTCAAATTGAAGAGCTGTACCCTCTTCATATTCTGACTGCAAGCAGCGCCCCCTACAGTAGAAGAAAAGTTATCTTGTGCATATCATGTTTGGTATTGTTTTATTCATTTTACACTATATAAACTATTTTATTCCACGATATGTCTCATTGCTTCATAACAATATGGCTGACCAATGACAACCGAGGAATAAGTACATGTACCGTTCAGAACTACATACAGCGCATTCGCTAATTGGCGCACTTTCTTCATTTTTTGAAAAACAAATAAAATTTTTAAACTATGGGTATGAATTTTGCATCACCCTGTATGTGTTTTCCATACAAGAACCAAATATACTACCTAAGAATTACAAACATGATAAAATGGTAAGAAAATCTACACATTGCAACAAATAATTTTAAAAAATGAAGATAGTACCTGTTGTTATACATGAAGCAATATAACCCTTGCAGAATTGATGAGACCACGTGACACTCATCCTAAGTAGAAAAAGTATGTCTTCAAACACGAATTTCTTCATTTTTCTTCTAAACTCAACTAATTGGTATATATATGTTGTTAGGCAACATCTCAACAATATAACATATGTCATTTTTATATATATTATATTGTTGTGCATTCTTCCTAACTACTGTATATTTAAGGCTATATCTCCGAAACTTCTGAATATATTTTAATGAAATAAAGCTCAAATTGAAGAGCTGTACCCTCTTCATATTCTGACTGCAAGCAGCGCCCCCTACAGTAGAAGAAAAGTTATCTTGTGCATATCATGTTTGGTATTGTTTTATTCATTTTACACTATATAAACTATTTTATTCCACGATATGTCTCATTGCTTCATAACAATATGGCTGACCAATGACAACCGAGGAATAAGTACATGTACCGTTCAGAACTACATACAGCGCATTCGCTAATTGGCGCACTTTCTTCATTTTTTGAAAAACAAATAAAATTTTTATACTATGGGTTTGAATTTTGCATCACCCTGTATATGTTTTCCATACAACAACCAAATATACTACCTAAGAATTGCAAACATGATAAAATGGTAAGAAAATCTACACATTGCAACAAATAATTTTAAAAAATGAAGATAGTACCTGTTGTTATACATGAAGCAATATAACCCTTGCAGAATTGATGAGACCACGTGACACTCATCCTAAGTAGAAAAAGTATGTCTTCAAACACGAATTTCTTCACTTTTCTTCTAAACTCAACTAATTGGTATATATATGTTGTTAGGCAACATCTCAACAATATAACATATGTCATTTTTATATATATTATATTGTTGTGCATTCTTCCTAACTACTGTATATTTAAGGCTATATCTCCGAAACTTCTGAATATATTTTAATGAAATAAAGCTCAAATTGAAGAGCTGTACCCTCTTCATATTCTGACTGCAAGCAGCGCCCCCTACAGTAGAAGAAAAGTTATCTTGTGCATATCATGTTTGGTACTGTTTTATTCATTTTACACTATATAAACGATTTTATTCCATGATATGTCTCATTGCCTCTTAACAATATGGCTGACCAATGACAACCGAGGAACAAGGACATGTACCGTTCAGAACTACATACAGCGCATTCGCTAATTGGCGCACTTTCTTCATTTTTTGAAAAACAAATAAAATTTTTATACTATGGGTTTGAATTTTGCATCACCCTGTATATGTTTTCCATACAAGAACCAAATATACTACCTAAGAATTGCAAACATGATAAAATGGTAAGAAAATCTACACATTGCAACAAATAATTTTAACAAATGAAGATAGTACCTGTTGTTATACATGAAGCAATATAACCCTTGCAGAATTGATGAGACCATGTGACACTCATCCTAAGTAGAAAAAGTATGTCTTCAAACACGAATTTCTTCACTTTTCTTCTAAACTCAACTAATTGGTATATATATGTTGTCAGGCAACATTTCAACAATATAACATATGTCATTTTTTTATATATTATATTGTTGTGCATTCTTCCTAACTACTGTATATTTAAGGCTATATCTCTGAAACTTCTGAATATATTTTAATGAAATAAAGCTCAAATTGAAGAGCTGTACCCTCTTCATATTCTGACTGCAAGCAGCGCCCCCTACAGTAGAAGAAAAGTTATCTTGTGCATATCATGTTTGGTATTGTTTTATTCATTTTACACTATATAAACTATTTTATTCCACGATATGTCTCATTGCTTCATAACAATATGGCTGACCAATGACAACCGAGGAATAAGTACATGTACCGTTCAGAACTACATACAGCGCATTCGCTAATTGGCGCACTTTCTTCATTTTTTGAAAAACAAATAAAATTTTTAAACTATGGGTATGAATTTTGCATCACCCTGTATGTGTTTTCCATACAAGAACCAAATATACTACCTAAGAATTACAAACATGATAAAATGGTAAGAAAATCTACACATTGCAACAAATAATTTTAAAAAATGAAGATAGTACCTGTTGTTATACATGAAGCAATATAACCCTTGCAGAATTGATGAGACCACGTGACACTCATCCTAAGTAGAAAAAGTATGTCTTCAAACACGAATTTCTTCATTTTTCTTCTAAACTCAACTAATTGGTATATATATGTTGTTAGGCAACATCTCAACAATATAACATATGTCATTTTTATATATATTATATTGTTGTGCATTCTTCCTAACTACTGTATATTTAAGGCTATATCTCCGAAACTTCTGAATATATTTTAATGAAATAAAGCTCAAATTGAAGAGCTGTACCCTCTTCATATTCTGACTGCAAGCAGCGCCCCCTACAGTAGAAGAAAAGTTATCTTGTGCATATCATGTTTGGTATTGTTTTATTCATTTTACACTATATAAACTATTTTATTCCACGATATGTCTCATTGCTTCATAACAATATGGCTGACCAATGACAACCGAGGAATAAGTACATGTACCGTTCAGAACTACATACAGCGCATTCGCTAATTGGCGCACTTTCTTCATTTTTTGAAAAACAAATAAAATTTTTATACTATGGGTTTGAATTTTGCATCACCCTGTATATGTTTTCCATACAAGAACCAAATATACTACCTAAGAATTGCAAACATGATAAAATGGTAAGAAAATCTACACATTGCAACAAATAATTTTAAAAAATGAAGATAGTACCTGTTGTTATACATGAAGCAATATAGCCCTTGCAGAATTGATGAGACCACGTGACACTCATCCTAAGTAGAAAAAGTATGTCTTCAAACACGAATTTCTTCACTTTTCTTCTAAACTCAACTAATTGGTATATATATGTTGTCAGGCAACATTTCAACAATATAACATATGTCATTTTTTTATATATTATATTGTTGTGCATTCTTCCTAACTACTGTATATTTAAGGCTATATCTCTGAAACTTCTGAATATATTTTAATGAAATAAAGCTCAAATTGAAGAGCTGTACCCTCTTCATATTCTGACTGCAAGCAGCGCCCCCTACAGTAGAAGAAAAGTTATCTTGTGCATATCATGTTTGGTATTGTTTTATTCATTTTACACTATATAAACTATTTTATTCCACGATATGTCTCATTGCTTCATAACAATATGGCTGACCAATGACAACCGAGGAATAAGTACATGTACCGTTCAGAACTACATACAGCGCATTCGCTAATTGGCGCACTTTCTTCATTTTTTGAAAAACAAATAAAATTTTTAAACTATGGGTATGAATTTTGCATCACCCTGTATGTGTTTTCCATACAAGAACCAAATATACTACCTAAGAATTACAAACATGATAAAATGGTAAGAAAATCTACACATTGCAACAAATAATTTTAAAAAATGAAGATAGTACCTGTTGTTATACATGAAGCAATATAACCCTTGCAGAATTGATGAGACCACGTGACACTCATCCTAAGTAGAAAAAGTATGTCTTCAAACACGAATTTCTTCATTTTTCTTCTAAACTCAACTAATTGGTATATATATGTTGTTAGGCAACATCTCAACAATATAACATATGTCATTTTTATATATATTATATTGTTGTGCATTCTTCCTAACTACTGTATATTTAAGGCTATATCTCCGAAACTTCTGAATATATTTTAATGAAATAAAGCTCAAATTGAAGAGCTGTACCCTCTTCATATTCTGACTGCAAGCAGCGCCCCCTACAGTAGAAGAAAAGTTATCTTGTGCATATCATGTTTGGTATTGTTTTATTCATTTTACACTATATAAACTATTTTATTCCACGATATGTCTCATTGCTTCATAACAATATGGCTGACCAATGACAACCGAGGAATAAGTACATGTACCGTTCAGAACTACATACAGCGCATTCGCTAATTGGCGCACTTTCTTCATTTTTTGAAAAACAAATAAAATTTTTATACTATGGGTTTGAATTTTGCATCACCCTGTATATGTTTTCCATACAACAACCAAATATACTACCTAAGAATTGCAAACATGATAAAATGGTAAGAAAATCTACACATTGCAACAAATAATTTTAAAAAATGAAGATAGTACCTGTTGTTATACATGAAGCAATATAACCCTTGCAGAATTGATGAGACCACGTGACACTCATCCTAAGTAGAAAAAGTATGTCTTCAAACACGAATTTCTTCACTTTTCTTCTAAACTCAACTAATTGGTATATATATGTTGTTAGGCAACATCTCAACAATATAACATATGTCATTTTTATATATATTATATTGTTGTGCATTCTTCCTAACTACTGTATATTTAAGGCTATATCTCCGAAACTTCTGAATATATTTTAATGAAATAAAGCTCAAATTGAAGAGCTGTACCCTCTTCATATTCTGACTGCAAGCAGCGCCCCCTACAGTAGAAGAAAAGTTATCTTGTGCATATCATGTTTGGTATTGTTTTATTCATTTTACACTATATAAACTATTTTATTCCACGATATGTCTCATTGCTTCATAACAATATGGCTGACCAATGACAACCGAGGAATAAGTACATGTACCGTTCAGAACTACATACAGCGCATTCGCTAATTGGCGCACTTTCTTCATTTTTTGAAAAACAAATAAAATTTTTATACTATGGGTTTGAATTTTGCATCACCCTGTATATGTTTTCCATACAACAACCAAATATACTACCTAAGAATTGCAAACATGATAAAATGGTAAGAAAATCTACACATTGCAACAAATAATTTTAAAAAATGAAGATAGTACCTGTTGTTATACATGAAGCAATATAACCCTTGCAGAATTGATGAGACCACGTGACACTCATCCTAAGTAGAAAAAGTATGTCTTCAAACACGAATTTCTTCACTTTTCTTCTAAACTCAACTAATTGGTATATATATGTTGTTAGGCAACATCTCAACAATATAACATATGTCATTTTTATATATATTATATTGTTGTGCATTCTTCCTAACTACTGTATATTTAAGGCTATATCTCCGAAACTTCTGAATATATTTTAATGAAATAAAGCTCAAATTGAAGAGCTGTACCCTCTTCATATTCTGACTGCAAGCAGCGCCCCCTACAGTAGAAGAAAAGTTATCTTGTGCATATCATGTTTGGTACTGTTTTATTCATTTTACACTATATAAACGATTTTATTCCATGATATGTCTCATTGCCTCTTAACAATATGGCTGACCAATGACAACCGAGGAACAAGGACATGTACCGTTCAGAACTACATACAGCGCATTCGCTAATTGGCGCACTTTCTTCATTTTTTGAAAAACAAATAAAATTTTTATACTATGGGTTTGAATTTTGCATCACCCTGTATATGTTTTCCATACAAGAACCAAATATACTACCTAAGAATTGCAAACATGATAAAATGGTAAGAAAATCTACACATTACAACAAAAAATTTAAAAAAATTAAGATAGTACCTGTTGTTATACATGAGGCAATATAACACTTGCAGTCTTGATGAGACCACGTGACACTCATCCTAAGTAGAAAAAGTATGTCTTCAAACACGAATTTCTTCACTTTTCTTCTAAACTCAACTAATTGGTATATATATGTAATTAGGCAACATCTCAACAATATAACATATGTCATTTTTATATATATTATATTGTTGTGCATTGTTCCTAACTACTGTATATTTAAGGCTATATCTCTGAAACTTCTGAATATATTTTAATGAAATAAAGCTCAAATTGAAGAGCTGTACCCTCTTCATATTCTGACTGCAAGCAGCGCCCCCTACAGTAGAAGAAAAGTTATCTTGTGCATATCATGTTTGGTACTGTTTTATTCATTTTACACTATATAAACGATTTTATTCCACGATATGTGTCATTGCTTCATAACAATATGGCTGACCAATGACAACCGAGGAATAAGTACATGTACCGTTCAGAACTACATACAGCGCATTCGCTAATTGGCGCACTTTCTTCATTTTTTGAAAAACAAATAAAATTTTTATACTATGGGTTTGAATTTTGCATCACCCTGTATATGTTTTCCATACAACAACCAAATATACTACCTAAGAATTGCAAACATGATAAAATGGTAAGAAAATCTACACATTGCAACAAATAAATTTAAAAAATGAAGATAGTACCTGTTGTTATACATGAAGCAATATAACCCTTGCAGAATTGATGAGACCACGTGACACTCATCCTAAGTAGAAAAAGTATGTCTTCAAACACGAATTTCTTCTCACTTTCTTCTAAACTCAACTAATTGGTATATATATGTTGTTAGGCAACATCTCAACAATATAACATATGTCATTTTTATATATATTATATTGTTGTGCATTCTTCCTAACTACTGTATATTTAAGGCTATATCTCCGAAACTTCTGAATATATTTTAATGAAATAAAGCTCAAATTGAAGAGCTGTACCCTCTTCATATTCTGACTGCAAGCAGCGCCCCCTACAGTAGAACAAAAGTTATCTTGTGCATATCATGTTTGGTACTGTTTTATTCATTTTACACTATATAAACGATTTCATTCCATGATATGTCTCATTGCCCTTAACAATATGGCTGACCAATGACAACCGAGGAACAAGGACATGTACCGTTCAGAACTACATACAGCGCATTCGCTAATTGGCGCACTTTCTTCATTTTTTGAAAAACAAATAAAATTTTTATATTATGGGTATGAATTTTGCATCACCCTGTATATGTTTTCCATACAAGAACCAAATATACTACCTAAGAATTGCAAACATCATAAAATGGTAAGAAAATCTACACATTGCAACAAATAATTTTAAAAAATGAAGATAGTACCTGTTGTTATACATGAAGCAATATAACCCTTGCAGTCTTGATGAGACCACGTGACACTCATCCTAAGTAGAAAAAGTATGTCTTCAAACACGAATTTCTTCACTTTTCTTCTAAACTCAACTAATTGGTATATATATATGTTGTTAGGCAACATCTCAACAATATAACATATGTCATTTTTATATATATTATATTGTTGTGCATTCTTCCTAACTACTGTATATTTAAGGCTATATCTCCGAAACTTCTGAATATATTTTAATGAAATAAAGCTCAAATTGAAGAGCTGTACCCTCTTCATATTCTGACTGCAAGCAGCGCCCTTACAGTAGAACAAAAGTTATCTTGTGCATATCATGTTTGGTACTGTTTTATTCATTTTACACTATATAAACGAATTTATTCCATGATATGTCTCATTGCCTCTTAACAATATGGCTGACCAATGACAACCGAGGAACAAGGACATGTACCGTTCAGAACTACATACAGCGCATTCGCTAATTGGTGCACTTTCTTCATTTTTTGAAAAACAAATAAAATTTTTAAACTATGGGTATGAATTTTGCATCACCCTGTATATGTTTTCCATACAAGAACCAAATATACTACCTAAGAATTGCAAACATGATAAAATGGTAAGAAAATCTACACATTGCAACAAATAATTTTAAAAAATGAAGATAGTACCTGTTGTTATACATGAAGGAATATAACCCTTGCAGTCTTGATGAGACCACGTGACACTCATCCTAAGTAGAAAAAGTATGTCTTCAAACACGAATTTCTTCACTTTTCTTCTAAACTCAACTAATTGGTATATATATGTTGTTAGGCAACATCTCAACAATATAACATATGTCATTTTTTTATATATTATATTGTTGTGCATTCTTCCTAACTACTGTATATTTAAGGCTATATCTCCGAAACTTCTGAATATATTTTAATGAAATTAAGCTCAAAATGAAGAGCTGTACCCTCTTCATATTCTGACTGCAAGCAGCGCCCCCTACAGTAGAACAAAAGTTATCTTGTGCATATCATGTTTGGTACTGTTTTATTCATTTTACACTATATAAACGATTTTATTCCACGATATGTCTCATTGCTTCATAACAATATGGCTGACCAATGACAACCGAGGAATAAGTACATGTACCGTTCAGAACTACATACAGCGCATTCGCTAATTGGCGCACTTTCTTCATTTTTTGAAAAACAAATAAAATTTTTATACTATGGGTTTGAATTTTGCATCACCCTGTATATGTTTTCCATACAACAACCAAATATACTACCTAAGAATTGCAAACATGATAAAATGGTAAGAAAATCTACACATTACAACAAAAAATTTTAAAAAATGAAGATAGTACCTGTTGTTATACATGAAGCAATATAACCCTTGCAGAATTGATGAGACCACGTGACACTCATCCTAAGTAGAAAAAGTATGTCTTCAAACACGAATTTCTTCACTTTTCTTCTAAACTCAACTAAATGGTATATATATGTTGTCAGGCAACATTTCAACAATATAACATATGTCATTTTTTTATATATTATATTGTTGTGCATTCTTCCTAACTACTGTATATTTAAAGCTATATCTCTGAAACTTCTGAATATATTTTAATGAAATAAAGCTCAAATTGAAGAGCTGTACCCTCTTCATATTCTGACTGCAAGCAGCGCCCCCTACAGTAGAAGAAAAGTTATCTTGTGCATATCATGTTTGGTACTGTTTTATTCATTTTACACTATATAAACGATTTTATTCCACGATATGTGTCATTGCTTCATAACAATATGGCTGACCAATGACAACCAAGGAATAAATACATGTACCGTTCAGAACTACATACAGCGCATTCGCTAATTGGCGCACTTTCTTCATTTTTTGAAAAACAAATAAAATTTTTATACTATGGGTTTGAATTTTGCATCACCCTGTATATGTTTTCCATACAACAACCAAATATACTACCTAAGAATTGCAAACATGATAAAATGGTAAGAAAATCTACACATTGCAACAAATAATTTTAAAAAATGAAGATAGTACCTGTTGTTATACATGAAGCAATATAACCCTTGCAGAATTGATGAGACCACGTGACACTCATCCTAAGTAGAAAAAGTATGTCTTCAAACACGAATTTCTTCACTTTTCTTCTAAACTCAACTAATTGGTATATATATGTTGTTAGGCAACATCTCAACAATATAACATATGTCATTTTTATATATATTATATTGTTGTGCATTGTTCCTAACTACTGTATATTTAAGGCTATATCTCCGAAACTTCTGAATATATTTTAATGAAATAAAGCTCAAATTGAAGAGCTGTACCCTCTTCATATTCTGACTGCAAGCAGCGCCCCCTACAGTAGAACAAAAGTTATCTTGTGCATATCATGTTTGGTACTGTTTTATTCATTTTACACTATATAAACGATTTCATTCCATGATATGTCTCATTGCCTCTTAACAATATGGCTGACCAATGACAACCGAGGAACAAGGACATGTACCGTTCAGAACTACATACAGCGCATTCGCTAATTGGCGCACTTTCTTCATTTTTTGAAAAACAAATAAAATTTTTATATTATGGGTATGAATTTTGCATCACCCTGTATATGTTTTCCATACAAGAACCAAATATACTACCTAAGAATTGCAAACATCATAAAATGGTAAGAAAATCTACACATTGCAACAAATAATTTTAAAAAATGAAGATAGTACCTGTTGTTATACATGAAGCAATATAACCCTTGCAGTCTTGATGAGACCACGTGACACTCATCCTAAGTAGAAAAAGTATGTCTTCAAACACGAATTTCTTCACTTTTCTTCTAAACTCAACTAATTGGTATATATATATGTTGTTAGGCAACATCTCAACAATATAACATATGTCATTTTTATATATATTATATTGTTGTGCATTCTTCCTAACTACTGTATATTTAAGGCTATATCTCCGAAACTTCTGAATATATTTTAATGAAATAAAGCTCAAATTGAAGAGCTGTACCCTCTTCATATTCTGACTGCAAGCAGCGCCCTTACAGTAGAACAAAAGTTATCTTGTGCATATCATGTTTGGTACTGTTTTATTCATTTTACACTATATAAACGAATTTATTCCATGATATGTCTCATTGCCTCTTAACAATATGGCTGACCAATGACAACCGAGGAACAAGGACATGTACCGTTCAGAACTACATACAGCGCATTCGCTAATTGGTGCACTTTCTTCATTTTTTGAAAAACAAATAAAATTTTTAAACTATGGGTATGAATTTTGCATCACCCTGTATATGTTTTCCATACAAGAACCAAATATACTACCTAAGAATTGCAAACATGATAAAATGGTAAGAAAATCTACACATTGCAACAAATAATTTTAAAAAATGAAGATAGTACCTGTTGTTATACATGAAGGAATATAACCCTTGCAGTCTTGATGAGACCACGTGACACTCATCCTAAGTAGAAAAAGTATGTCTTCAAACACGAATTTCTTCACTTTTCTTCTAAACTCAACTAATTGGTATATATATGTTGTTAGGCAACATCTCAACAATATAACATATGTCATTTTTTTATATATTATATTGTTGTGCATTCTTCCTAACTGCTGTATATTTAAGGCTATATCTCCGAAACTTCTGAATATATTTTAATGAAATTAAGCTCAAAATGAAGAGCTGTACCCTCTTCATATTCTGACTGCAAGCAGCGCCCCCTACAGTAGAACAAAAGTTATCTTGTGCATATCATGTTTGGTACTGTTTTATTCATTTTACACTATATAAACGATTTTATTCCACGATATGTCTCATTGCTTCATAACAATATGGCTGACCAATGACAACCGAGGAATAAGTACATGTACCGTTCAGAACTACATACAGCGCATTCGCTAATTGGCGCACTTTCTTCATTTTTTGAAAAACAAATAAAATTTTTATACTATGGGTTTGAATTTTGCATCACCCTGTATATGTTTTCCATACAACAACCAAATATACTACCTAAGAATTGCAAACATCATAAAATGGTAAGAAAATCTACACATTACAACAAAAAATTTTAAAAAATGAAGATAGTACCTGTTGTTATACATGAAGCAATATAACCCTTGCAGGATTGATGAGACCACGTGACACTCATCCTAAGTAGAAAAAGTATGTCTTCAAACACGAATTTCTTCACTTTTCTTCTAAACTCAACTAAATGGTATATATATGTTGTCAGGCAACATTTCAACAATATAACATATGTCATTTTTTTATATATTATATTGTTGTGCATTCTTCCTAACTACTGTATATTTAAAGCTATATCTCTGAAACTTCTGAATATATTTTAATGAAATAAAGCTCAAATTGAAGAGCTGTACCCTCTTCATATTCTGACTGCAAGCAGCGCCCCCTACAGTAGAAGAAAAGTTATCTTGTGCATATCATGTTTGGTACTGTTTTATTCATTTTACACTATATAAACGATTTTATTCCACGATATGTGTCATTGCTTCATAACAATATGGCTGACCAATGACAACCAAGGAATAAATACATGTACCGTTCAGAACTACATACAGCGCATTCGCTAATTGGCGCACTTTCTTCATTTTTTGAAAAACAAATAAAATTTTTATACTATGGGTTTGAATTTTGCATCACCCTGTATATGTTTTCCATACAACAACCAAATATACTACCTAAGAATTGCAAACATGATAAAATGGTAAGAAAATCTACACATTGCAACAAATAATTTCAAAAAATGAAGATAGTACCTGTTGTTATACATGAAGCAATATAACCCTTGCAGAATTGATGAGACCACGTGACACTCATCCTAAGTAGAAAAAGTATGTCTTCAAACACGAATTTCTTCACTTTTCTTCTAAACTCAACTAATTGGTATATATATGTTGTTAGGCAACATCTCAACAATATAACATATGTCATTTTTATATATATTATATTGTTGTGCATTGTTCCTAACTACTGTATATTTAAGGCTATATCTCCGAAACTTCTGAATATATTTTAATGAAATAAAGCTCAAATTGAAGAGCTGTACCCTCTTCATATTCTGACTGCAAGCAGCGCCCCCTACAGTAGAACAAAAGTTATCTTGTGCATATCATGTTTGGTACTGTTTTATTCATTTTACACTATATAAACGATTTCATTCCATGATATGTCTCATTGCCTCTTAACAATATGGCTGACCAATGACAACCGAGGAACAAGGACATGTACCGTTCAGAACTACATACAGCGCATTCGCTAATTGGCGCACTTTCTTCATTTTTTGAAAAACAAATAAAATTTTTATATTATGGGTATGAATTTTGCATCACCCTGTATATGTTTTCCATACAAGAACCAAATATACTACCTAAGAATTGCAAACATCATAAAATGGTAAGAAAATCTACACATTGCAACAAATAATTTTAAAAAATGAAGATAGTACCTGTTGTTATACATGAAGCAATATAACCCTTGCAGTCTTGATGAGACCACGTGACACTCATCCTAAGTAGAAAAAGTATGTCTTCAAACACGAATTTCTTCACTTTTCTTCTAAACTCAACTAATTGGTATATATATGTTGTTAGGCAACATCTCAACAATATAACATATGTCATTTTTATATATATTATATTGTTGTGCATTCTTCCTAACTACTGTATATTTAAGGCTATATCTCCGAAACTTCTGAATATATTTTAATGAAATAAAGCTCAAATTGAAGAGCTGTACCCTCTTCATATTCTGACTGCAAGCAGCGCCCCTACAGTAGAAAAAAAGTTATCTTGTGCATATCATGTTTGGTACTGTTTTATTCATTTTACACTATATAAACGAATTTATTCCATGATATGTCTCATTGCCTCTTAACAATATGGCTGACCAATGACAACCGAGGAACAAGGACATGTACCGTTCAGAACTACATACAGCGCATTCGCTAATTGGTGCACTTTCTTCATTTTTTGAAAAACAAATAAAATTTTTAAACTATGGGTATGAATTTTGCATCACCCTGTATATGTTTTCCATACAACAACCAAATATACTACCTAAGAATTGCAAACATGATAAAATGGTAAGAAAATCTACACATTGCAACAAATAATTTTAAAAAATGAAGATAGTACCTGTTGTTATACATGAAGCAATATAACCCTTGCAGAATTGATGAGACCACGTGACACTCATCCTAAGTAGAAAAAGTATGTCTTCAAACACGAATTTCTTCACTTTTCTTCTAAACTCAACTAATTGGTATATATATATGTTGTCAGGCAACATTTCAACAATATAACATATGTCATTTTTTTATATATTATATTGTTGTGCATTCTTCCTAACTACTGTATATTTAAGGCTATATCTCCGAAACTTCTGAATATATTTTAATGAAATAAAGCTCAAATTGAAGAGCTGTACCCTCTTCATATTCTGACTGCAAGCAGCGCCCCCTACAGTAGAACAAAAGTTATCTTGTGCATATCATGTTTGGTACTGTTTTATTTATTTTACACTATATAAACGATTTTATTCCACGATATGTCTCATTGCTTCATAACAATATGGCTGACCAATGACAACCGAGGAACAAGGACATGTACCGTTCAGAACTACATACAGCGCATTCGCTAATTGGCGCACTTTCTTCATTTTTTGAAAAACAAATAAATTTTTTATACTATGGGTTTGAATTTTGCATCACCCTGTATATGTTTTCCATACAACAACCAAATATACTACCTAAGAATTGCAAACATGATAAAATGGTAAAAAAATCTACCCATTACCACAAAAAATTTTTAAAAATGAAGACAGTACCTGTTGTTATACATGAAGCAATATAACCCTTGCAGTCTTGATGAGACCACGTGACACTCATCCTAAGTAGAAAAAGTATGTCTTCAAACACGAATTTCTTCACTTTTCTTCTAAACTCAACTAATTGGTATATATATGTTGTTAGGCAACATCTCAACAATATAACATATGTCATTTTTATATATATTATATTGTTGTGCATTCTTCCTAACTACTGTATATTTAAGGCTATATCTCCGAAACTTCTGAATATATTTTAATGAAATAAAGCTCAAATTGAAGAGCTGTACCCTCTTCATATTCTGACTGCAAGCAGCGCCTCCTACAGTAGAAGAAAAGTTATCTTGTGCATATCATGTTTGGTACTGTTTTATTCATTTTACACTATATAAACGATTTTATTCCATGATATGTCTCATTGCCTCTTAACAATATGGCTGACCAATGACAACCGAGGAACAAGGACATGTACCGTTCAGAACTACATACAGCGCATTCGCTAATTGGCGCACTTTCTTCATTTTTTGAAAAACAAATAAAATTTTTATACTATGGGTTTGAATTTTGCATCACCCTGTATATGTTTTCCATACAACAACCAAATATACTACCTAAGAATTGCAAACATGATAAAATGGTAAGAAAATCTACACATTATAACAAAAAATTTTAAAAAATGAAGATAGTACCTGTTGTTATACATGAAGCAATATAACCCTTGCAGAATTGATGAGACCACGTGACACTCATCCTAAGTAGAAAAAGTATGTCTTCAAACACGAATTTCTTCACTTTTCTTCTAAACTCAACTAATTGGTATATATATGTTGTCAGGCAACATTTCAACAATATAACATATGTCATTTTTTTATATATTATATTGTTGTGCATTCTTCCTAACTACTGTATATTTAAGGCTATATCTCTGAAACTTCTGAATATATTTTAATGAAATAAAGCTCAAATTGAAGAGCTGTACCCTCTTCATATTCTGACTGCAAGCAGCGCCCCCTACTGTAGAAGGAAAGTTATCTTGTGCATATCATGTTTGGTACTGTTTTATTCATTTTACACTATATAAACGATTTCATTCCATGATATGTCTCATTGCCTCTTAACAATATGGCTGACCAATGACAACCGAGGAACAAGGACATGTACCGTTCAGAACTACATACAGCGCATTCGCTAATTGGCGCACTTTCTTCATTTTTTGAAAAACAAATAAAATTTTTATACTATGGGTTTGAATTTTGCATCACCCTGTATATGTTTTCCATACAAGAACCAAATATACTACCTAAGAATTGCAAACATGATAAAATGGTAAGAAAATCTACACATTGCAACAAATAATTTTAAAAAATGAAGATAGTACCTGTTGTTATACATGAAGCAATATAACCCTTGCAGAATTGATGAGACCACGTGACACTCATCCTAAGTAGAAAAAGTATGTCTTCAAACACGAATTTCTTCACTTTTCTTCTAAACTCAACTAATTGGTATATATATGTTGTCAGGCAACATTTCAACAATATAACATATGTCATTTTTTTATATATTATATTGTTGTGCATTCTTCCTAACTACTGTATATTTAAGGCTATATCTCTGAAACTTCTGAATATATTTTAATGAAATAAAGCTCAAATTGAAGAGCTGTACCCTCTTCATATTCTGACTGCAAGCAGCGCCCCCTACAGTAGAAGAAAAGTTATCTTGTGCATATCATGTTTGGTATTGTTTTATTCATTTTACACTATATAAACTATTTTATTCCACGATATGTCTCATTGCTTCATAACAATATGGCTGACCAATGACAACCGAGGAATAAGTACATGTACCGTTCAGAACTACATACAGCGCATTCGCTAATTGGCGCACTTTCTTCATTTTTTGAAAAACAAATAAAATTTTTAAACTATGGGTATGAATTTTGCATCACCCTGTATGTGTTTTCCATACAAGAACCAAATATACTACCTAAGAATTACAAACATGATAAAATGGTAAGAAAATCTACACATTGCAACAAATAATTTTAAAAAATGAAGATAGTACCTGTTGTTATACATGAAGCAATATAACCCTTGCAGAATTGATGAGACCACGTGACACTCATCCTAAGTAGAAAAAGTATGTCTTCAAACACGAATTTCTTCATTTTTCTTCTAAACTCAACTAATTGGTATATATATGTTGTTAGGCAACATCTCAACAATATAACATATGTCATTTTTATATATATTATATTGTTGTGCATTCTTCCTAACTACTGTATATTTAAGGCTATATCTCCGAAACTTCTGAATATATTTTAATGAAATAAAGCTCAAATTGAAGAGCTGTACCCTCTTCATATTCTGACTGCAAGCAGCGCCCCCTACAGTAGAAGAAAAGTTATCTTGTGCATATCATGTTTGGTATTGTTTTATTCATTTTACACTATATAAACTATTTTATTCCACGATATGTCTCATTGCTTCATAACAATATGGCTGACCAATGACAACCGAGGAATAAGTACATGTACCGTTCAGAACTACATACAGCGCATTCGCTAATTGGCGCACTTTCTTCATTTTTTGAAAAACAAATAAAATTTTTATACTATGGGTTTGAATTTTGCATCACCCTGTATATGTTTTCCATACAACAACCAAATATACTACCTAAGAATTGCAAACATGATAAAATGGTAAGAAAATCTACACATTGCAACAAATAATTTTAAAAAATGAAGATAGTACCTGTTGTTATACATGAAGCAATATAACCCTTGCAGAATTGATGAGACCACGTGACACTCATCCTAAGTAGAAAAAGTATGTCTTCAAACACGAATTTCTTCACTTTTCTTCTAAACTCAACTAATTGGTATATATATGTTGTTAGGCAACATCTCAACAATATAACATATGTCATTTTTATATATATTATATTGTTGTGCATTCTTCCTAACTACTGTATATTTAAGGCTATATCTCCGAAACTTCTGAATATATTTTAATGAAATAAAGCTCAAATTGAAGAGCTGTACCCTCTTCATATTCTGACTGCAAGCAGCGCCCCCTACAGTAGAAGAAAAGTTATCTTGTGCATATCATGTTTGGTACTGTTTTATTCATTTTACACTATATAAACGATTTTATTCCATGATATGTCTCATTGCCTCTTAACAATATGGCTGACCAATGACAACCGAGGAACAAGGACATGTACCGTTCAGAACTACATACAGCGCATTCGCTAATTGGCGCACTTTCTTCATTTTTTGAAAAACAAATAAAATTTTTATACTATGGGTTTGAATTTTGCATCACCCTGTATATGTTTTCCATACAAGAACCAAATATACTACCTAAGAATTGCAAACATGATAAAATGGTAAGAAAATCTACACATTGCAACAAATAATTTTAACAAATGAAGATAGTACCTGTTGTTATACATGAAGCAATATAACCCTTGCAGAATTGATGAGACCATGTGACACTCATCCTAAGTAGAAAAAGTATGTCTTCAAACACGAATTTCTTCACTTTTCTTCTAAACTCAACTAATTGGTATATATATGTTGTCAGGCAACATTTCAACAATATAACATATGTCATTTTTTTATATATTATATTGTTGTGCATTCTTCCTAACTACTGTATATTTAAGGCTATATCTCTGAAACTTCTGAATATATTTTAATGAAATAAAGCTCAAATTGAAGAGCTGTACCCTCTTCATATTCTGACTGCAAGCAGCGCCCCCTACAGTAGAAGAAAAGTTATCTTGTGCATATCATGTTTGGTATTGTTTTATTCATTTTACACTATATAAACTATTTTATTCCACGATATGTCTCATTGCTTCATAACAATATGGCTGACCAATGACAACCGAGGAATAAGTACATGTACCGTTCAGAACTACATACAGCGCATTCGCTAATTGGCGCACTTTCTTCATTTTTTGAAAAACAAATAAAATTTTTAAACTATGGGTATGAATTTTGCATCACCCTGTATGTGTTTTCCATACAAGAACCAAATATACTACCTAAGAATTACAAACATGATAAAATGGTAAGAAAATCTACACATTGCAACAAATAATTTTAAAAAATGAAGATAGTACCTGTTGTTATACATGAAGCAATATAACCCTTGCAGAATTGATGAGACCACGTGACACTCATCCTAAGTAGAAAAAGTATGTCTTCAAACACGAATTTCTTCATTTTTCTTCTAAACTCAACTAATTGGTATATATATGTTGTTAGGCAACATCTCAACAATATAACATATGTCATTTTTATATATATTATATTGTTGTGCATTCTTCCTAACTACTGTATATTTAAGGCTATATCTCCGAAACTTCTGAATATATTTTAATGAAATAAAGCTCAAATTGAAGAGCTGTACCCTCTTCATATTCTGACTGCAAGCAGCGCCCCCTACAGTAGAAGAAAAGTTATCTTGTGCATATCATGTTTGGTATTGTTTTATTCATTTTACACTATATAAACTATTTTATTCCACGATATGTCTCATTGCTTCATAACAATATGGCTGACCAATGACAACCGAGGAATAAGTACATGTACCGTTCAGAACTACATACAGCGCATTCGCTAATTGGCGCACTTTCTTCATTTTTTGAAAAACAAATAAAATTTTTATACTATGGGTTTGAATTTTGCATCACCCTGTATATGTTTTCCATACAAGAACCAAATATACTACCTAAGAATTGCAAACATGATAAAATGGTAAGAAAATCTACACATTGCAACAAATAATTTTAAAAAATGAAGATAGTACCTGTTGTTATACATGAAGCAATATAGCCCTTGCAGAATTGATGAGACCACGTGACACTCATCCTAAGTAGAAAAAGTATGTCTTCAAACACGAATTTCTTCACTTTTCTTCTAAACTCAACTAATTGGTATATATATGTTGTCAGGCAACATTTCAACAATATAACATATGTCATTTTTTTATATATTATATTGTTGTGCATTCTTCCTAACTACTGTATATTTAAGGCTATATCTCTGAAACTTCTGAATATATTTTAATGAAATAAAGCTCAAATTGAAGAGCTGTACCCTCTTCATATTCTGACTGCAAGCAGCGCCCCCTACAGTAGAAGAAAAGTTATCTTGTGCATATCATGTTTGGTATTGTTTTATTCATTTTACACTATATAAACTATTTTATTCCACGATATGTCTCATTGCTTCATAACAATATGGCTGACCAATGACAACCGAGGAATAAGTACATGTACCGTTCAGAACTACATACAGCGCATTCGCTAATTGGCGCACTTTCTTCATTTTTTGAAAAACAAATAAAATTTTTAAACTATGGGTATGAATTTTGCATCACCCTGTATGTGTTTTCCATACAAGAACCAAATATACTACCTAAGAATTACAAACATGATAAAATGGTAAGAAAATCTACACATTGCAACAAATAATTTTAAAAAATGAAGATAGTACCTGTTGTTATACATGAAGCAATATAACCCTTGCAGAATTGATGAGACCACGTGACACTCATCCTAAGTAGAAAAAGTATGTCTTCAAACACGAATTTCTTCATTTTTCTTCTAAACTCAACTAATTGGTATATATATGTTGTTAGGCAACATCTCAACAATATAACATATGTCATTTTTATATATATTATATTGTTGTGCATTCTTCCTAACTACTGTATATTTAAGGCTATATCTCCGAAACTTCTGAATATATTTTAATGAAATAAAGCTCAAATTGAAGAGCTGTACCCTCTTCATATTCTGACTGCAAGCAGCGCCCCCTACAGTAGAAGAAAAGTTATCTTGTGCATATCATGTTTGGTATTGTTTTATTCATTTTACACTATATAAACTATTTTATTCCACGATATGTCTCATTGCTTCATAACAATATGGCTGACCAATGACAACCGAGGAATAAGTACATGTACCGTTCAGAACTACATACAGCGCATTCGCTAATTGGCGCACTTTCTTCATTTTTTGAAAAACAAATAAAATTTTTATACTATGGGTTTGAATTTTGCATCACCCTGTATATGTTTTCCATACAACAACCAAATATACTACCTAAGAATTGCAAACATGATAAAATGGTAAGAAAATCTACACATTGCAACAAATAATTTTAAAAAATGAAGATAGTACCTGTTGTTATACATGAAGCAATATAACCCTTGCAGAATTGATGAGACCACGTGACACTCATCCTAAGTAGAAAAAGTATGTCTTCAAACACGAATTTCTTCACTTTTCTTCTAAACTCAACTAATTGGTATATATATGTTGTTAGGCAACATCTCAACAATATAACATATGTCATTTTTATATATATTATATTGTTGTGCATTCTTCCTAACTACTGTATATTTAAGGCTATATCTCCGAAACTTCTGAATATATTTTAATGAAATAAAGCTCAAATTGAAGAGCTGTACCCTCTTCATATTCTGACTGCAAGCAGCGCCCCCTACAGTAGAAGAAAAGTTATCTTGTGCATATCATGTTTGGTATTGTTTTATTCATTTTACACTATATAAACTATTTTATTCCACGATATGTCTCATTGCTTCATAACAATATGGCTGACCAATGACAACCGAGGAATAAGTACATGTACCGTTCAGAACTACATACAGCGCATTCGCTAATTGGCGCACTTTCTTCATTTTTTGAAAAACAAATAAAATTTTTATACTATGGGTTTGAATTTTGCATCACCCTGTATATGTTTTCCATACAACAACCAAATATACTACCTAAGAATTGCAAACATGATAAAATGGTAAGAAAATCTACACATTGCAACAAATAATTTTAAAAAATGAAGATAGTACCTGTTGTTATACATGAAGCAATATAACCCTTGCAGAATTGATGAGACCACGTGACACTCATCCTAAGTAGAAAAAGTATGTCTTCAAACACGAATTTCTTCACTTTTCTTCTAAACTCAACTAATTGGTATATATATGTTGTTAGGCAACATCTCAACAATATAACATATGTCATTTTTATATATATTATATTGTTGTGCATTCTTCCTAACTACTGTATATTTAAGGCTATATCTCCGAAACTTCTGAATATATTTTAATGAAATAAAGCTCAAATTGAAGAGCTGTACCCTCTTCATATTCTGACTGCAAGCAGCGCCCCCTACAGTAGAAGAAAAGTTATCTTGTGCATATCATGTTTGGTACTGTTTTATTCATTTTACACTATATAAACGATTTTATTCCATGATATGTCTCATTGCCTCTTAACAATATGGCTGACCAATGACAACCGAGGAACAAGGACATGTACCGTTCAGAACTACATACAGCGCATTCGCTAATTGGCGCACTTTCTTCATTTTTTGAAAAACAAATAAAATTTTTATACTATGGGTTTGAATTTTGCATCACCCTGTATATGTTTTCCATACAAGAACCAAATATACTACCTAAGAATTGCAAACATGATAAAATGGTAAGAAAATCTACACATTGCAACAAATAATTTTAACAAATGAAGATAGTACCTGTTGTTATACATGAAGCAATATAACCCTTGCAGAATTGATGAGACCATGTGACACTCATCCTAAGTAGAAAAAGTATGTCTTCAAACACGAATTTCTTCACTTTTCTTCTAAACTCAACTAATTGGTATATATATGTTGTCAGGCAACATTTCAACAATATAACATATGTCATTTTTTTATATATTATATTGTTGTGCATTCTTCCTAACTACTGTATATTTAAGGCTATATCTCTGAAACTTCTGAATATATTTTAATGAAATAAAGCTCAAATTGAAGAGCTGTACCCTCTTCATATTCTGACTGCAAGCAGCGCCCCCTACAGTAGAAGAAAAGTTATCTTGTGCATATCATGTTTGGTATTGTTTTATTCATTTTACACTATATAAACTATTTTATTCCACGATATGTCTCATTGCTTCATAACAATATGGCTGACCAATGACAACCGAGGAATAAGTACATGTACCGTTCAGAACTACATACAGCGCATTCGCTAATTGGCGCACTTTCTTCATTTTTTGAAAAACAAATAAAATTTTTAAACTATGGGTATGAATTTTGCATCACCCTGTATGTGTTTTCCATACAAGAACCAAATATACTACCTAAGAATTACAAACATGATAAAATGGTAAGAAAATCTACACATTGCAACAAATAATTTTAAAAAATGAAGATAGTACCTGTTGTTATACATGAAGCAATATAACCCTTGCAGAATTGATGAGACCACGTGACACTCATCCTAAGTAGAAAAAGTATGTCTTCAAACACGAATTTCTTCATTTTTCTTCTAAACTCAACTAATTGGTATATATATGTTGTTAGGCAACATCTCAACAATATAACATATGTCATTTTTATATATATTATATTGTTGTGCATTCTTCCTAACTACTGTATATTTAAGGCTATATCTCCGAAACTTCTGAATATATTTTAATGAAATAAAGCTCAAATTGAAGAGCTGTACCCTCTTCATATTCTGACTGCAAGCAGCGCCCCCTACAGTAGAAGAAAAGTTATCTTGTGCATATCATGTTTGGTATTGTTTTATTCATTTTACACTATATAAACTATTTTATTCCACGATATGTCTCATTGCTTCATAACAATATGGCTGACCAATGACAACCGAGGAATAAGTACATGTACCGTTCAGAACTACATACAGCGCATTCGCTAATTGGCGCACTTTCTTCATTTTTTGAAAAACAAATAAAATTTTTATACTATGGGTTTGAATTTTGCATCACCCTGTATATGTTTTCCATACAACAACCAAATATACTACCTAAGAATTGCAAACATGATAAAATGGTAAGAAAATCTACACATTGCAACAAATAATTTTAAAAAATGAAGATAGTACCTGTTGTTATACATGAAGCAATATAACCCTTGCAGAATTGATGAGACCACGTGACACTCATCCTAAGTAGAAAAAGTATGTCTTCAAACACGAATTTCTTCACTTTTCTTCTAAACTCAACTAATTGGTATATATATGTTGTCAGGCAACATTTCAACAATATAACATATGTCATTTTTTTATATATTATATTGTTGTGCATTCTTCCTAACTACTGTATATTTAAGGCTATATCTCTGAAACTTCTGAATATATTTTAATGAAATAAAGCTCAAATTGAAGAGCTGTACCCTCTTCATATTCTGACTGCAAGCAGCGCCCCCTACAGTAGAAGAAAAGTTATCTTGTGCATATCATGTTTGGTATTGTTTTATTCATTTTACACTATATAAACTATTTTATTCCACGATATGTCTCATTGCTTCATAACAATATGGCTGACCAATGACAACCGAGGAATAAGTACATGTACCGTTCAGAACTACATACAGCGCATTCGCTAATTGGCGCACTTTCTTCATTTTTTGAAAAACAAATAAAATTTTTAAACTATGGGTATGAATTTTGCATCACCCTGTATGTGTTTTCCATACAAGAACCAAATATACTACCTAAGAATTACAAACATGATAAAATGGTAAGAAAATCTACACATTGCAACAAATAATTTTAAAAAATGAAGATAGTACCTGTTGTTATACATGAAGCAATATAACCCTTGCAGAATTGATGAGACCACGTGACACTCATCCTAAGTAGAAAAAGTATGTCTTCAAACACGAATTTCTTCATTTTTCTTCTAAACTCAACTAATTGGTATATATATGTTGTTAGGCAACATCTCAACAATATAACATATGTCATTTTTATATATATTATATTGTTGTGCATTCTTCCTAACTACTGTATATTTAAGGCTATATCTCCGAAACTTCTGAATATATTTTAATGAAATAAAGCTCAAATTGAAGAGCTGTACCCTCTTCATATTCTGACTGCAAGCAGCGCCCCCTACAGTAGAAGAAATGTTATCTTGTGCATATCATGTTTGGTATTGTTTTATTCATTTTACACTATATAAACTATTTTATTCCACGATATGTCTCATTGCTTCATAACAATATGGCTGACCAATGACAACCGAGGAATAAGTACATGTACCGTTCAGAACTACATACAGCGCATTCGCTAATTGGCGCACTTTCTTCATTTTTTGAAAAACAAATAAAATTTTTATACTATGGGTTTGAATTTTGCATCACCCTGTATATGTTTTCCATACAACAACCAAATATACTACCTAAGAATTGCAAACATGATAAAATGGTAAGAAAATCTACACATTGCAACAAATAATTTTAAAAAATGAAGATAGTACCTGTTGTTATACATGAAGCAATATAACCCTTGCACAATTGATGAGACCACGTGACACTCATCCTAAGTAGAAAAAGTATGTCTTCAAACACGAATTTCTTCACTTTTCTTCTAAACTCAACTAATTGGTATATATATGTTGTTAGGCAACATCTCAACAATATAACATATGTCATTTTTATATATATTATATTGTTGTGCATTCTTCCTAACTACTGTATATTTAAGGCTATATCTCCGAAACTTCTGAATATATTTTAATGAAATAAAGCTCAAATTGAAGAGCTGTACCCTCTTCATATTCTGACTGCAAGCAGCGCCCCCTACAGTAGAAGTAAAGTTATCTTGTGCATATCATGTTTGGTACTGTTTTATTCATTTTACACTATATAAACGATTTTATTCCATGATATGTCTCATTGCCTCTTAACAATATGGCTGACCAATGACAACCGAGGAACAAGGACATGTACCGTTCAGAACTACATACAGCGCATTCGCTAATTGGCGCACTTTCTTCATTTTTTGAAAAACAAATAAAATTTTTATACTATGGGTTTGAATTTTGCATCACCCTGTATATGTTTTCCATACAAGAACCAAATATACTACCTAAGAATTGCAAACATGATAAAATGGTAAGAAAATCTACACATTGCAACAAATAATTTTAACAAATGAAGATAGTACCTGTTGTTATACATGAAGCAATATAACCCTTGCAGAATTGATGAGACCATGTGACACTCATCCTAAGTAGAAAAAGTATGTCTTCAAACACGAATTTCTTCACTTTTCTTCTAAACTCAACTAATTGGTATATATATGTTGTCAGGCAACATTTCAACAATATAACATATGTCATTTTTTTATATATTATATTGTTGTGCATTCTTCCTAACTACTGTATATTTAAGGCTATATCTCTGAAACTTCTGAATATATTTTAATGAAATAAAGCTCAAATTGAAGAGCTGTACCCTCTTCATATTCTGACTGCAAGCAGCGCCCCCTACAGTAGAAGAAAAGTTATCTTGTGCATATCATGTTTGGTATTGTTTTATTCATTTTACACTATATAAACTATTTTATTCCACGATATGTCTCATTGCTTCATAACAATATGGCTGACCAATGACAACCGAGGAATAAGTACATGTACCGTTCAGAACTACATACAGCGCATTCGCTAATTGGCGCACTTTCTTCATTTTTTGAAAAACAAATAAAATTTTTAAACTATGGGTATGAATTTTGCATCACCCTGTATGTGTTTTCCATACAAGAACCAAATATACTACCTAAGAATTACAAACATGATAAAATGGTAAGAAAATCTACACATTGCAACAAATAATTTTAAAAAATGAAGATAGTACCTGTTGTTATACATGAAGCAATATAACCCTTGCAGAATTGATGAGACCACGTGACACTCATCCTAAGTAGAAAAAGTATGTCTTCAAACACGAATTTCTTCATTTTTCTTCTAAACTCAACTAATTTGTATATATATGTTGTTAGGCAACATCTCAACAATATAACATATGTCATTTTTATATATATTATATTGTTGTGCATTCTTCCTAACTACTGTATATTTAAGGCTATATCTCCGAAACTTCTGAATATATTTTAATGAAATAAAGCTCAAATTGAAGAGCTGTACCCTCTTCATATTCTGACTGCAAGCAGCGCCCCCTACAGTAGAAGAAAAGTTATCTTGTGCATATCATGTTTGGTATTGTTTTATTCATTTTACACTATATAAACTATTTTATTCCACGATATGTCTCATTGCTTCATAACAATATGGCTGACCAATGACAACCGAGGAATAAGTACATGTACCGTTCAGAACTACATACAGCGCATTCGCTAATTGGCGCACTTTCTTCATTTTTTGAAAAACAAATAAAATTTTTATACTATGGGTTTGAATTTTGCATCACCCTGTATATGTTTTCCATACAAGAACCAAATATACTACCTAAGAATTGCAAACATGATAAAATGGTAAGAAAATCTACACATTGCAACAAATAATTTTAAAAAATGAAGATAGTACCTGTTGTTATACATGAAGCAATATAACCCTTGCAGAATTGATGAGACCACGTGACACTCATCCTAAGTAGAAAAAGTATGTCTTCAAACACGAATTTCTTCACTTTTCTTCTAAACTCAACTAATTGGTATATATATGTTGTCAGGCAACATTTCAACAATATAACATATGTCATTTTTTTATATATTATATTGTTGTGCATTCTTCCTAACTACTGTATATTTAAGGCTATATCTCTGAAACTTCTGAATATATTTTAATGAAATAAAGCTCAAATTGAAGAGCTGTACCCTCTTCATATTCTGACTGCAAGCAGCGCCCCCTACAGTAGAAGAAAAGTTATCTTGTGCATATCATGTTTGGTATTGTTTTATTCATTTTACACTATATAAACTATTTTATTCCACGATATGTCTCATTGCTTCATAACAATATGGCTGACCAATGACAACCGAGGAATAAGTACATGTACCGTTCAGAACTACATACAGCGCATTCGCTAATTGGCGCACTTTCTTCATTTTTTGAAAAACAAATAAAATTTTTAAACTATGGGTATGAATTTTGCATCACCCTGTATGTGTTTTCCATACAAGAACCAAATATACTACCTAAGAATTACAAACATGATAAAATGGTAAGAAAATCTACACATTGCAACAAATAATTTTAAAAAATGAAGATAGTACCTGTTGTTATACATGAAGCAATATAACCCTTGCAGAATTGATGAGACCACGTGACACTCATCCTAAGTAGAAAAAGTATGTCTTCAAACACGAATTTCTTCACTTTTCTTCTAAACTCAAATAATTGGTATATATATGTTGTTAGGCAACATCTCAACAATATAACATATGTCATTTTTATATATATTATATTGTTGTGCATTCTTCCTAACTACTGTATATTTAAGGCTATATCTCCGAAACTTCTGAATATATTTTAATGAAATAAAGCTCAAATTGAAGAGCTGTACCCTCTTCATATTCTGACTGCAAGCAGCGCCCCCTACAGTAGAAGAAAAGTTATCTTGTGCATATCATGTTTGGTATTGTTTTATTCATTTTACACTATATAAACTATTTTATTCCACGATATGTCTCATTGCTTCATAACAATATGGCTGACCAATGACAACCGAGGAATAAGTACATGTACCGTTCAGAACTACATACAGCGCATTCGCTAATTGGCGCACTTTCTTCATTTTTTGAAAAACAAATAAAATTTTTATACTATGGGTTTGAATTTTGCATCACCCTGTATATGTTTTCCATACAACAACCAAATATACTACCTAAGAATTGCAAACATGATAAAATGGTAAGAAAATCTACACATTGCAACAAATAATTTTAAAAAATGAAGATAGTACCTGTTGTTATACATGAAGCAATATAACCCTTGCAGAATTGATGAGACCACGTGACACTCATCCTAAGTAGAAAAAGTATGTCTTCAAACACGAATTTCTTCACTTTTCTTCTAAACTCAACTAATTGGTATATATATGTTGTTAGGCAACATCTCAACAATATAACATATGTCATTTTTATATATATTATATTGTTGTGCATTCTTCCTAACTACTGTATATTTAAGGCTATATCTCCGAAACTTCTGAATATATTTTAATGAAATAAAGCTCAAATTGAAGAGCTGTACCCTCTTCATATTCTGACTGCAAGCAGCGCCCCCTACAGTAGAAGAAAAGTTATCTTGTGCATATCATGTTTGGTACTGTTTTATTCATTTTACACTATATAAACGATTTTATTCCATGATATGTCTCATTGCCTCTTAACAATATGGCTGACCAATGACAACCGAGGAACAAGGACATGTACCGTTCAGAACTACATACAGCGCATTCGCTAATTGGCGCACTTTCTTCATTTTTTGAAAAACAAATAAAATTTTTATACTATGGGTTTGAATTTTGCATCACCCTGTATATGTTTTCCATACAACAACCAAATATACTACCTAAGAATTGCAAACATGATAAAATGGTAAGAAAATCTACACATTATAACAAAAAATTTTAACAAATGAAGATAGTACCTGTTGTTATACATGAAGCAATATAACCCTTGCAGAATTGATGAGACCACGTGACACTCATCCTAAGTAGAAAAAGTATGTCTTCAAACACGAATTTCTTCACTTTTCTTCTAAACTCAACTAATTGGTATATATATGTTGTCAGGCAACATTTCAACAATATAACATATGTCATTTTTTTATATATTATATTGTTGTGCATTCTTCCTAACTACTGTATATTTAAGGCTATATCTCTGAAACTTCTGAATATATTTTAATGAAATAAAGCTCAAATTGAAGAGCTGTACCCTCTTCATATTCTGACTGCAAGCAGCGCCCCCTACTGTAGAAGGAAAGTTATCTTGTGCATATCATGTTTGGTACTGTTTTATTCATTTTACACTATATAAACGATTTTATTCCATGATATGTCTCATTGCCTCTTAACAATATGGCTGACCAATGACAACCGAGGAACAAGGACATGTACCGTTCAGAACTACATACAGAGCATTCGCTAATTGGCGCACTTTCTTCATTTTTTGAAAAACAAAAAAAAATTTTATACTATGGGTTTGAATTTTGCATCACCCTGTATATGTTTTCCATACAACAACCAAATATACTACCTAAGAATTGCAAACATGATAAAATGGTAAGAAAATCTACACATTATAACAAAAAATTTTAAAAAATGAAGATAGTACCTGTTGTTATACATGAAGCAATATAACCCTTGCAGAATTGATGAGACCACGTGACACTCATCCTAAGTAGAAAAAGTATGTCTTCAAACACGAATTTCTTCACTTTTTCTTCTAAACTCAACTAATTGGTATATATATGTTGTTAGGCAACATCTCAACAATATAACATATGTCATTTTTATATATATTATATTGTTGTGCATTCTTCCTAACTACTGTACCTCTTCATATTCTGACTGCAAGCAGCGCCCCCTACTGTAGAAGGAAAGGTATCTTGTGCATATCATGTTTGGTACTGTTTTATTCATTTTACACTATATAAACGATTTCATTCCATGATATGTCTCATTGCCTCTTAACAATATGGCTGACCAATGACAACCGAGGAACAAGGACATGTACCGTTCAGAACTACATACAGCGCATTCGCTAATTGGCGCACTTTCTTCATTTTTTGAAAAACAAATAAAATTTTTATACTATGGGTTTGAATTTTGCATCACCCTGTATATGTTTTCCATACAACAACCAAATATACTACCTAAGAATTGCAAACATGATAAAATGGTAAGAAAATCTACACATTATAACAAAAAATTTTAAAAAATGAAGATAGTACCTGTTGTTATACATGAAGCAATATAACCCTTGCAGAATTGATGAGACCACGTGACACTCATCCTAAGTAGAAAAAGTATGTCTTCAAACACGAATTTCTTCACTTTTCTTCTAAACTCAACTAATTGGTATATATATGTTGTCAGGCAACATTTCAACAATATAACATATGTCATTTTTTTATATATTATATTGTTGTGCATTCTTCCTAACTACTGTATATTTAAGGCTATATCTCTGAAACTTCTGAATATATTTTAATGAAATAAAGCTCAAATTGAAGAGCTGTACCCTCTTCATATTCTGACTGCAAGCAGCGCCCCCTACTGTAGAAGGAAAGTTATCTTGTGCATATCATGTTTGGTACTGTTTTATTCATTTTACACTATATAAACGATTTCATTCCATGATATGTCTCATTGCCTCTTAACAATATGGCTGACCAATGACAACCGAGGAACAAGGACATGTACCGTTCAGAACTACATACAGCGCATTCGCTAATTGGCGCACTTTCTTCATTTTTTGAAAAACAAATAAAATTTTTAAACTATGGGTATGTATTTTGCATCACCCTGTATATGTTTTCCATACAAGAACCAAATATACTACGTAAGAATTACAAACATGATAAAATGGTAAGAAAATCTACACATTGCAACAAATAATTTTAAAAAATGAAGATAGTACCTGTTGTTATACATGAAGCAATATAACCCTTGCAGAATTGATGAGACCACGTGACACTCATCCTAAGTAGAAAAAGTATGTCTTCAAACACGAATTTCTTCACTTTTCTTCTAAACTCAACTAATTGGTATATATATGTTGTTAGGCAACATCTCAACAATATAACATATGTCATTTTTATATATATTATATTGTTGTGCATTCTTCCTAACTACTGTATATTTAAGGCTATATCTCCGAAACTTCTGAATATATTTTAATGAAATAAAGCTCAAATTGAAGAGCTGTACCCTCTTCATATTCTGACTGCAAGCAGCGCCTCCTACAGTAGAAGAAAAGTTATCTTGTGCATATCATGTTTGGTACTGTTTTATTCATTTTACACTATATAAACGATTTTATTCCATGATATGTCTCATTGCCTCTTAACAATATGGCTGACCAATGACAACCGAGGAACAAGGACATGTACCGTTCAGAACTACATACAGCGCATTCGCTAATTGGCGCACTTTCTTCATTTTTTGAAAAACAAATAAAATTTTTATACTATGGGTTTGAATTTTGCATCACCCTGTATATGTTTTCCATACAACAACCAAATATACTACCTAAGAATTGCAAACATGATAAAATGGTAAGAAAATCTACACATTATAACAAAAAATTTTAAAAAATGAAGATAGTACCTGTTGTTATACATGAAGCAATATAACCCTTGCAGAATTGATGAGACCACTAGACACTCATCCTAAGTAGAAAAAGTATGTCTTCAAACACGAATTTCTTCACTTTTTCTTCTAAACTCAACTAATTGGTATATATATGTTGTTAGGCAACATCTCAACAATATAACATATGTCATTTTTATATATATTATATTGTTGTGCATTCTTCCTAACTACTGTATATTTAAGGCTATATCTCCGAAACTTCTGAATATATTTTAATGAAATAAAGCTCAAATTGAAGAGCTGTACCCTCTTCATATTGTGACTGCAAGCAGCGCCTCCTACAGTAGAAGAAAAGTTATCTTGTGCATATCATGTTTGGTACTGTTTTATTCATTTTACACTATATAAACGATTTTATTCCATGATATGTCTCATTGCCTCTTAACAATATGGCTGACCAATGACAACCGAGGAACAAGGACATGTACCGTTCAGAACTACATACAGCGCATTCGCTAATTGGCGCACTTTCTTCATTTTTTGAAAAACAAATAAAATTTTTATACTATGGGTTTGAATTTTGCATCACCCTGTATATGTTTTCCATACAACAACCAAATATACTACCTAAGAATTGCAAACATGATAAAATGGTAAGAAAATCTACACATTATAACAAAAAATTTTAAAAAATGAAGATAGTACCTGTTGTTATACATGAAGCAATATAACCCTTGCAGAATTGATGAGACCACGTGACACTCATCCTAAGTAGAAAAAGTATGTCTTCAAACACGAATTTCTTCACTTTTCTTCTAAACTCAACTAATTGGTATATATATGTTGTCAGGCAACATTTCAACAATATAACATATGTCATTTTTTTATATATTATATTGTTGTGCATTCTTCCTAACTACTGTATATTTAAGGCTATATCTCTGAAACTTCTGAATATATTTTAATGAAATAAAGCTCAAATTGAAGAGCTGTACCCTCTTCATATTCTGACTGCAAGCAGCGCCCCCTACTGTAGAAGGAAAGTTATCTTGTGCATATCATGTTTGGTACTGTTTTATTCATTTTACACTATATAAACGATTTTATTCCATGATATGTCTCACTGCCTCTTAACAATATGGCTGACCAATGACAACCGAGGAACAAGGACATGTACCGTTCAGAACTACATACAGAGCATTCGCTAATTGGCGCACTTTCTTCATTTTTTGAAAAACAAAAAAAATTTTTATACTATGGGTTTGAATTTTGCATCACCCTGTATATGTTTTCCATACAACAACCAAATATACTACCTAAGAATTGCAAACATGATAAAATGGTAAGAAAATCTACACATTATAACAAAAAATTTTAAAAAATGAAGATAGTACCTGTTGTTATACATGAAGCAATATAACCCTTGCAGAATTGATGAGACCACGTGACACTCATCCTAAGTAGAAAAAGTATGTCTTCAAACACGAATTTCTTCACTTTTTCTTCTAAACTCAACTAATTGGTATATATATGTTGTTAGGCAACATCTCAACAATATAACATATGTCATTTTTATATATATTATATTGTTGTGCATTCTTCCTAACTACTGTATATTTAAGGCTATATCTCCGAAACTTCTGAATATATTTTAATGAAATAAAGCTCAAATTGAAGAGCTGTACCCTCTTCATATTCTGACTGCAAGCAGCGCCCCCTACAGTAGAAGAAAAGTTATCTTGTGCATATCATGTTTGGTATTGTTTTATTCATTTTACACTATATAAACTATTTTATTCCACGATATGTCTCATTGCTTCATAACAATATGGCTGACCAATGACAACCGAGGAATAAGTACATGTACCGTTCAGAACTACATACAGCGCATTCGCTAATTGGCGCACTTTCTTCATTTTTTGAAAAACAAATAAAATTTTTATACTATGGGTTTGAATTTTGCATCACCCTGTATATGTTTTCCATACAACAACCAAATATACTACCTAAGAATTGCAAACATGATAAAATGGTAAGAAAATCTACACATTGCAACAAATAATTTTAAAAAATGAAGATAGTACCTGTTGTTATACATGAAGCAATATAACCCTTGCAGAATTGATGAGACCACGTGACACTCATCCTAAGTAGAAAAAGTATGTCTTCAAACACGAATTTCTTCACTTTTCTTCTAAACTCAACTAATTGGTATATATATGTTGTTAGGCAACATCTCAACAATATAACATATGTCATTTTTATATATATTATATTGTTGTGCATTCTTCCTAACTACTGTATATTTAAGGCTATATCTCCGAAACTTCTGAATATATTTTAATGAAATAAAGCTCAAATTGAAGAGCTGTACCCTCTTCATATTCTGACTGCAAGCAGCGCCCCCTACAGTAGAAGAAAAGTTATCTTGTGCATATCATGTTTGGTACTGTTTTATTCATTTTACACTATATAAACGATTTTATTCCATGATATGTCTCATTGCCTCTTAACAATATGGCTGACCAATGACAACCGAGGAACAAGGACATGTACCGTTCAGAACTACATACAGCGCATTCGCTAATTGGCGCACTTTCTTCATTTTTTGAAAAACAAATAAAATTTTTATACTATGGGTTTGAATTTTGCATCACCCTGTATATGTTTTCCATACAACAACCAAATATACTACCTAAGAATTGCAAACATGATAAAATGGTAAGAAAATCTACACATTATAACAAAAAATTTTAAAAAATGAAGATAGTACCTGTTGTTATACATGAAGCAATATAACCCTTGCAGAATTGATGAGACCACGTGACACTCATCCTAAGTAGAAAAAGTATGTCTTCAAACACGAATTTCTTCACTTTTCTTCTAAACTCAACTAATTGGTATATATATGTTGTCAGGCAACATTTCAACAATATAACATATGTCATTTTTTTATATATTATATTGTTGTGCATTCTTCCTAACTACTGTATATTTAAGGCTATATCTCTGAAACTTCTGAATATATTTTAATGAAATAAAGCTCAAATTGAAGAGCTGTACCCTCTTCATATTCTGACTGCAAGCAGCGCCCCCTACTGTAGAAGGAAAGTTATCTTGTGCATATCATGTTTGGTACTGTTTTATTCATTTTACACTATATAAACGATTTTATTCCATGATATGTCTCATTGCCTCTTAACAATATGGCTGACCAATGACAACCGAGGAACAAGGACATGTACCGTTCAGAACTACATACAGAGCATTCGCTAATTGGCGCACTTTCTTCATTTTTTGAAAAACAAAAAAAATTTTTATACTATGGGTTTGAATTTTGCATCACCCTGTATATGTTTTCCATACAACAACCAAATATACTACCTAAGAATTGCAAACATGATAAAATGGTAAGAAAATCTACACATTATAACAAAAAATTTTAAAAAATGAAGATAGTACCTGTTGTTATACATGAAGCAATATAACCCTTGCAGAATTGATGAGACCACGTGACACTCATCCTAAGTAGAAAAAGTATGTCTTCAAACACGAATTTCTTCACTTTTTCTTCTAAACTCAACTAATTGGTATATATATGTTGTTAGGCAACATCTCAACAATATAACATATGTCATTTTTATATATATTATATTGTTGTGCATTCTTCCTAACTACTGTACCTCTTCATATTCTGACTGCAAGCAGCGCCCCCTACTGTAGAAGGAAAGGTATCTTGTGCATATCATGTTTGGTACTGTTTTATTCATTTTACACTATATAAACGATTTCATTCCATGATATGTCTCATTGCCTCTTAACAATATGGCTGACCAATGACAACCGAGGAACAAGGACATGTACCGTTCAGAACTACATACAGCGCATTCGCTAATTGGCGCACTTTCTTCATTTTTTGAAAAACAAATAAAATTTTTATACTATGGGTTTGAATTTTGCATCACCCTGTATATGTTTTCCATACAACAACCAAATATACTACCTAAGAATTGCAAACATGATAAAATGGTAAGAAAATCTACACATTATAACAAAAAATTTTAAAAAATGAAGATAGTACCTGTTGTTATACATGAAGCAATATAACCCTTGCAGAATTGATGAGACCACGTGACACTCATCCTAAGTAGAAAAAGTATGTCTTCAAACACGAATTTCTTCACTTTTCTTCTAAACTCAACTAATTGGTATATATATGTTGTTAGGCAACATTTCAACAATATAACATATGTCATTTTTTTATATATTATATTGTTGTGCATTCTTCCTAACTACTGTATATTTAAGGCTATATCTCTGAAACTTCTGAATATATTTTAATGAAATAAAGCTCAAATTGAAGAGCTGTACCCTCTTCATATTCTGACTGCAAGCAGCGCCCCCTACTGTAGAAGGAAAGTTATCTTGTGCATATCATGTTTGGTACTGTTTTATTCATTTTACACTATATAAACGATTTCATTCCATGATATGTCTCATTGCCTCTTAACAATATGGCTGACCAATGACAACCGAGGAACAAGGACATGTACCGTTCAGAACTACATACAGCGCATTCGCTAATTGGCGCACTTTCTTCATTTTTTGAAAAACAAATAAAATTTTTAAACTATGGGTATGAATTTTGCATCACCCTGTATATGTTTTCCATACAAGAACCAAATATACTACGTAAGAATTACAAACATGATAAAATGGTAAGAAAATCTACACATTGCAACAAATAATTTTAAAAAATGAAGATAGTACCTGTTGTTATACATGAAGCAATATAACCCTTGCAGAATTGATGAGACCACGTGACACTCATCCTAAGTAGAAAAAGTATGTCTTCAAACACGAATTTCTTCACTTTTCTTCTAAACTCAACTAATTGGTATATATATGTTGTTAGGCAACATCTCAACAATATAACATATGTCATTTTTATATATATTATATTGTTGTGCATTCTTCCTAACTACTGTATATTTAAGGCTATATCTCCGAAACTTCTGAATATATTTTAATGAAATAAAGCTCAAATTGAAGAGCTGTACCCTCTTCATATTCTGACTGCAAGCAGCGCCTCCTACAGTAGAAGAAAAGTTATCTTGTGCATATCATGTTTGGTACTGTTTTATTCATTTTACACTATATAAACGATTTTATTCCATGATATGTCTCATTGCCTCTTAACAATATGGCTGACCAATGACAACCGAGGAACAAGGACATGTACCGTTCAGAACTACATACAGCGCATTCGCTAATTGGCGCACTTTCTTCATTTTTTGAAAAACAAATAAAATTTTTATACTATGGGTTTGAATTTTGCATCACCCTGTATATGTTTTCCATACAACAACCAAATATACTACCTAAGAATTGCAAACATGATAAAATGGTAAGAAAATCTACACATTATAACAAAAAATTTTAAAAAATGAAGATAGTACCTGTTGTTATACATGAAGCAATATAACCCTTGCAGAATTGATGAGACCACGTGACACTCATCCTAAGTAGAAAAAGTATGTCTTCAAACACGAATTTCTTCACTTTTCTTCTAAACTCAACTAATTGGTATATATATGTTGTTAGGCAACATCTCAACAATATAACATATGTCATTTTTATATATATTATATTGTTGTGCATTCTTCCTAACTACTGTATATTTAAGGCTATATCTCCGAAACTTCTGAATATATTTTAATGAAATAAAGCTCAAATTGAAGAGCTGTACCCTCTTCATATTCTGCCTGCAAGCAGCGCCCCCTACAGTAGAAGAAAAGTTATCTTGTGCATATCATGTTTGGTACTGTTTTATTCATTTTACACTATATAAACGATTTTATTCCATGATATGTCTCATTGCCTCTTAACAATATGGCTGACCAATGACAACCGAGGAACAAGGACATGTACCGTTCAGAACTACATACAGCGCATTCGCTAATTGGCGCACTTTCTTCATTTTTTGAAAAACAAATAAAATTTTTATACTATGGGTTTGAATTTTGCATCACCCTGTATATGTTTTCCATACAACAACCAAATATACTACCTAAGAATTGCAAACATGATAAAATGGTAAGAAAATCTACACATTATAACAAAAAATTTTAAAAAATGAAGATAGTACCTGTTGTTATACATGAAGCAATATAACCCTTGCAGAATTGATGAGACCACGTGACACTCATCCTAAGTAGAAAAAGTATGTCTTCAAACACGAATTTCTTCACTTTTCTTCTAAACTCAACTAATTGGTATATATATGTTGTCAGGCAACATTTCAACAATATAACATATGTCATTTTTTTATATATTATATTGTTGTGCATTCTTCCTAACTACTGTATATTTAAGGCTATATCTCTGAAACTTCTGAATATATTTTAATGAAATAAAGCTCAAATTGAAGAGCTGTACCCTCTTCATATTCTGACTGCAAGCAGCGCCCCCTACTGTAGAAGGAAAGTTATCTTGTGCATATCATGTTTGGTACTGTTTTATTCATTTTACACTATATAAACGATTTTATTCCATGATATGTCTCATTGCCTCTTAACAATATGGCTGACCAATGACAACCGAGGAACAAGGACATGTACCGTTCAGAACTACATACAGAGCATTCGCTAATTGGCGCACTTTCTTCATTTTTTGAAAAACAAAAAAAATTTTTATACTATGGGTTTGAATTTTGCATCACCCTGTATATGTTTTCCATACAACAACCAAATATACTACCTAAGAATTGCAAACATGATAAAATGGTAAGAAAATCTACACATTATAACAAAAAATTTTAAAAAATGAAGATAGTACCTGTTGTTATACATGAAGCAATATAACCCTTGCAGAATTGATGAGACCACGTGACACTCATCCTAAGTAGAAAAAGTATGTCTTCAAACACGAATTTCTTCACTTTTCTTCTAAACTCAACTAATTGGTATATATATGTTGTTAGGCAACATCTCAACAATATAACATATGTCATTTTTATATATATTATATTGTTGTGCATTCCTCCTAACTACTGTATATTTAAGGCTATATCTCCGAAACTTCTGAATATATTTTAATGAAATAAAGCTCAAATTGAAGAGCTGTACCCTCTTCATATTCTGACTGCAAGCAGCGCCTCCTACAGTAGAAGAAAAGTTATCTTGTGCATATCATGTTTGGTACTGTTTTATTCATTTTACACTATATAAACGATTTTATTCCATGATATGTCTCATTGCCTCTTAACAATATGGCTGACCAATGACAACCGAGGAACAAGGACATGTACCGTTCAGAACTACATACAGCGCATTCGCTAATTGGATCACTTTCTTCATTTTTTGAAAAACAAATAAAATTTTTATACTATGGGTTTGAATTTTGCATCACCCTGTATATGTTTTCCATACAACAACCAAATATGCTACCTAAGAATTGCAAACATGATAAAATGGTAAGAAAATCTACACATTATAACAAAAAATTTTAAAAATGAAGATAGTACCTGTTGTTATACATGAAGCAATATAACCCTTGCAGAATTGATGAGACCACGTGACACTCATCCTAAGTAGAAAAAGTATGTCTTCAAACACGAATTTCTTCACTTTTCTTCTAAACTCAACTAATTGGTATATATATGTTGTCAGGCAACATTTCAACAATATAACATATGTCATTTTTTTATATATTATATTGTTGTGCATTCTTCCTAACTACTGTATATTTAAGGCTATATCTCTGAAACTTCTGAATATATTTTAATGAAATAAAGCTCAAATTGAAGAGCTGTACCCTCTTCATATTCTGACTGCAAGCAGCGCCCCCTACTGTAGAAGGAAAGTTATCTTGTGCATATCATGTTTGGTACTGTTTTATTCATTTTACACTATATAAACGATTTTATTCCATGATATGTCTCATTGCCTCTTAACAATATGGCTGACCAATGACAACCGAGGAACAAGGACATGTACCGTTCAGAACTACATACAGAGCATTCGCTAATTGGCGCACTTTCTTCATTTTTTGAAAAACAAAAAAAATTTTTATACTATGGGTTTGAATTTTGCATCACCCTGTATATGTTTTCCATACAACAACCAAATATACTACCTAAGAATTGCAAACATGATAAAATGGTAAGAAAATCTACACATTATAACAAAAAATTTTAAAAAATGAAGATAGTACCTGTTGTTATACATGAAGCAATATAACCCTTGCAGAATTGATGAGACCACGTGACACTCATCCTAAGTAGAAAAAGTATGTCTTCAAACACGAATTTCTTCACTTTTTCTTCTAAACTCAACTAATTGGTATATATATGTTGTTAGGCAACATCTCAACAATATAACATATGTCATTTTTATATATATTATATTGTTGTGCATTCTTCCTAACTACTGTATATTTAAGGCTATATCTCCGAAACTTCTGAATATATTTTAATGAAATAAAGCTCAAATTGAAGAGCTGTACCCTCTTCATATTCTGACTGCAAGCAGCGCCCCTTACAGTAGAAGAAAAGTTATCTTGTGCATATCATGTTTGGTATTGTTTTATTCATTTTACACTATATAAACTATTTTATTCCACGATATGTCTCATTGCTTCATAACAATATGGCTGACCAATGACAACCGAGGAATAAGTACATGTACCGTTCAGAACTACATACAGCGCATTCGCTAATTGGCGCACTTTCTTCATTTTTTGAAAAACAAATAAAATTTTTATACTATGGGTTTGAATTTTGCATCACCCC
>NW_027656757.1:0-63683 GCF_964235325.1 Thermobia domestica
TCCTATCATTTCTTTATAGTGCTTTACCATTGTTGTTAATGGTCTTGGTACCTAATGATTTCAGTGCTAAGTTGAGGCTACTAGGCGCCCTCGTTTCACGGAGACAATCCCCAAGTTTTACCATATCACTGGTGTAATTTCTTTCTTTAGCTAGGCTCCCGAATAACTAAGACAGTCGAAATGAAATGAAACCTTTCAGTTTAACGTCCCATGTTTATACTCTTTAGGCTAAAGGAGACTACGATTAAAGCAAGTGAATGATGATGGAAGAATTGATGGAATGAGAAAGTGGGAGGAAACGAGAATACCTCGAGAAAAAATCTACGGACAAGATGTTGTCCACTACAAACTTACTTGGCCGGAGATTGAACCAGGGACCCCACGCACCAGAGGTTACCACTACACCCACCGTCCCCCTACTAAAACAATCGAGTCTACTAATGCAATCGACAGAGTGTACGATGAGAATTACTCCGGATGGATATGAATCCACAGACAGAATGAGCGGTCGTTACCTGTAGGGATATACATTAATTCTTGAGGCTAATGCTAGAGAATAATATATATGTATAACATATTCACTACTGATCGAATGTTTTCGGGTTGCCTAGTTGATTAATAGCTAAAGAGGAGTTGTATCATGAAGGAGCTGTTAGAAATGAAATAAGATGAAATCTTTAAGTTTTAGGTCTCACGGTTTTGCCGGCTAGACTAAAGGAGACGGTGATGATGAGAAATAAAGGAAATGGTGGAATGAAGAAAGTGGGAGGAAACGGAAGAACTGACGGTGTTTGTCCACCACAAAGTCCACTTGGCGTTAGCTGGGATTGAACCGAGGACCCTATGTACCAGAGGTAAACGCTCTACCACTGAGCTACTGTGGCCCCAAGGAGCTGATAGAAGATGCTGTGAAAAGAAGAAGAGGGAAGGGTGAAAGGTTGGACAGTATTGAAACAGATACAGTAATTGCGAAGACGAATAAGTTAGGTGAATACTGTAGTGCATGAAAGCTTCACAGTTTACGACAGAAGACTGTGGTACACGGAAGCTTCTAAATGTGAAGCTGAGGACTGTGGTGAATGGAAGCTTGTCAGCTTATGGCTGAAGACCGTGGTCCATGGACATTTCCCGGTTGCAGCTGAGGACCGTTTGCATGGAAATTCTGTTTTATCCAGTGGTGTTATTCTATTTTTTTAACTATCTGTTATATATATATATATATATATATATATATATATATATATATATATATATATATATATATATATATATATATATATATATATAAGCATGGGCGGCGATTAGAGGGGCAAAGGGGGCAGTTGCCCCCCACTTTTTTGATGTAACCCATTTATGTATATAGTTTCATTTGGAAATGTAAAGTTTTTGGATGTATTACTGGTTCATAGAAAAAAATGGTGCCATATAGTCTAATATTCGCCGTTGCATGAGTACGTGATGGTTATCCTATCCTCCCGTGGAGTTAAGTAAGCTGCAGAAATTGCGTTTTAATTTCCACGGCAAATAACCCAAAAATTAACCTATTGCAACACAACAATTTCAGCATACTTTCATTTCTTTCAAGGATTCAATATATTAATCAGTCGCTTTGAATTTTAAGATGTTTATGAGCAAGGAATCAAATCTGTTTAAGAGTACAAAGTGCTAGTACCTACACTGAGAAAAATGATCGGGTTGAAACGTGACCATGCGGTGTGGTTAAAAAGATTTAAACCAAATTGGGTTGTTTAGGAACGATGGGTGGTCACTTGCAACCCAATTACATTAACTGTTGGATCAACAAAATGACTATATGTCGCTGGACAGTATTTCAACCAACACTTGGGTCATACCTGGTTAACGAAAAGTGTCATGATGCGTGAAACACATAGTCTAAAGGAAGCTGATTAATATGGACAATTAAATACTACAAAAATTACAACACATGTTTGTTATTTACTGTCTATTCAGTCGAAATTATACAGAGTTATATCTTGAAAGAGCACGATTACAATAGCAACGTTAGCTCCGGTCCAAGCGAAAGGCTACAGAGGTAGAAAATAGCACCAAAAAGAAAAAAAATCATTGCATCGAAACCACAATGCATGAATAGCAGTGCTATAATCTTTTTTTCCCTTATCTGTTATTCTTATGTCCTAGCATATAAGAATAATAGATGACGCCACTGTTACTCATGTAACTGTTGTCAGACTATTTACAAGTTTGAAAAACGATTATTTTGGCCAATTATAGGAAACATAGAACATTATTTGTTGCTTCGCACAAATGCCAAATATATTGCGCAAAGCTTTGAAATAACTACTTATTGGCTGTGAGAAATAAAAATATTCACAGCCAGTAGGTAATTATTTCTGGTATGATCGGAACACGGTGTCAAATAAAATTGTTAATCCCTCTGGCCACAGAGACGGCGTCACCGTCTATGGCCCGCCCATCGCATGATGGGAATGAAAGACAGAGGGGAAAAAAATAAAATTTCTTAAACATGTTAAAGTGGTAATCATTTTGTGCTGTGTAGTATTGGGTCACATTAGTAACCAAATGATGGTTTAATATTAACCACGTGTTGTGTTAAATCCAGTAACGGTTAATGTGACATTTACTCTTTTAATCCATTATTTCGTCATTTTAACTCCACCATGATTAATTTTACCTCACTGTTGGATTATTTGCATTCCCTCCCTTCTGCAAGCGACCCCACAATGTGGTCATTTCTTGTTCACTTTTAACTACACGTTTGGTCAAACGCATTATCGGGTTAATGGAATTTACACTTTGTTGGGTTATATTGTACACCAAGTTGGGTTAAAGTATTAACCGGTAATCCGATTTTACACCAATTGGGTCGTTGGGTTGGACTCCTACATTTAACTACACGTTGAGTTAAATTTATTTCAACCCAATTTAACTAAACGCTTTGACCCTATTTGGGTCGGAGCAGTTTTGGCCACGTGGTTGGGTTAAAATATGCACCAATAGGGTCAATTTCAACCCAATCATTTTTCTCAGTGTACTTGCGTTGGTCTTGTCAATTTACTTAATAAAATATGAAATACGATATACGGTATTTTAACAAAAAAAAAAAAAAAAAGATAGTAAGTATCCTATTAGTTATACAACCTTCCGTCGTCTTGCCCCCCCACTTTTATCGTCCAATCGCCGCCATTGTATATAAGGTATATTCGTGATAATTTTTAAAGCAACTATAGCAAAGAAACCTACAGCAATGAGGTTTCCACTTCTTGGCACAAGATTAAGCATGAGTGCAGCTTCATGTGTCGGCCGGCGCAGCTGGACCACGTACTCAAATAGGTTTGGAGGGAAACAAACCAAACAGAGGAAGAAGTATTATTTACGTTGTGCGAAAGATTGTGTCACGTCTGTCATTTTCGTTCGATAACAACGAAACCGTAACAAGGTACGTAAATATTGGTGTTTGGCTCTACAACTGATATATTAATATAATTTTCTGCGGTAGTAGTGTGTCTGCATGCCGCTTTTTAAACAAATGAGGCTTTTAAGAAAACACGTAAAATTCTTAATGGACATTTGCATCTATGGACAAGTTAAGTTGCCTGGTAGCTTGAGGTCAGGGCTTAATTTCTGCTAACAAGGTCAAATATTCGTAGTTATCGTGTTACAGGATAGTAGTCTAATAAATGTCACGTGTAATTATCAGACTGATTTTTGTGTAGATGTTATCACGAAATTACCTTACTGTAATAAATTTACCTGCACTGTTAAAAATACTTTCTTAAATCTAAGAAACCGTTTCTTATCTGTGCACCGAGAATATCTTTTCTTAGAAACAAGAGTTTGAAATTCTCATTAATAAGAAATGAAGAAAAGTAGATGAGGTTTTATAAAGCGAAACGAGAAAATATACTGTTACTTTCCTTATGAACAAGATTTGCAAAATCTCGTTTCTAAGAAAATATTGTCTCGGTGCACAGATAAGAAACAGTTTCTCAAATTTAAGAAATCATTTTTAACAGCGTGTGCTTCGTGACAATAAAAATACCTTATCCACAGTATTCACATATGAAATTAACTGCGCACGCAATTGAAAACTCCATGAAAGATAATTAATTGCCTAAAGCTTAGATACGGCAATAGCCCTATCAACTAACCTTGACTGTGGTCCACGTTCCTTCCAATATGCCTATAGCATAATGTCCTGCTTATCTTGACCTTTTCGCTCCTAGTGAAAATCCATGATCATGTTTGGTCAATGTTATGTTTACATTTATTCATAGTGAATAGCTAGGTCTATTTTGCCTCTTTCAGATGCCACCCAGGAAATGAAATATGCTGCAGTGCCGAAAATGGGAAGACCTTTTGGATTGACACCTGAACTGGAATTAAAACTGATCTGATTTTCGCAAGCTTTTTAACCCAGCCTTTTTAAAGAGCTTTTTCCTTCAAACATCATTGCTGCTTTTACAAAAACCGGAATATATCCACTGAACCATAGTGCTAGTACCGCAGAAGCAATTGGTCAATCGAGGATTTACAACGACTTTTCTGAATCTTCAGTGGCTGAAGTTCTTTAAACGCCAAGAACTGAGGATTCTTCTGATTCCTTTGCCAAGTTGCTTGCAACCCCAACTGCATGTGCAGCCATAAACCCATTGAAGCGCGCCAAAAGACGAAAGCAAAGAGATTCATCAGCAAAATGTCTGAACGAACTTAGTCCTACTACTAGTGACAGAAAACAAGTTACCCGATCCAAAAAGCTCTCGGTCTCTAACTCTAGTAATGTTCAAAATAGCAACTGTGTTGATCAACCTTCGACTTCACGATCTTCCTATCACAGTAAAGCTAAACTTATCCGTAAGAAACAGGCAATTCGTGATGATGATTATATATGTGATGTGTGTGGTGAAAGTTATGAAGACAATGTACATGATAAGACAGGGGATAAGTGGATCGAGTGTTCCTTTTGTTCAGTGGCATAACATGTCCATTGTCAAAAGCAGGACGACAGGTCGGATGTGTTTTTCTATGTGTGATTTGCTATTGAGAATTGGTGAAACATATTAACATACCCACGTACCATAGTGGATAGGCCCTCGTAGGATGATGTATGTCACATCATCAGTGATTGAATTGGGCTGGTATGACATGCTGATATTAAATTTAGATTCCAGAAATCATGCCTAATGTAAAATAAATAAAGATAAACTTTACAATATTGAAGTATATACTTAAAGCAGGCCTTCGTGTGTATACGAGCATGCCAGTAGTAATTTACAGTGAAGTTCCAATTATCCGTAATAATGAGATCTGGACATAATCCAGATACACAGAAATCCCAATAACTGCGGAAACATCACTAAAAGTTATTAGATAAAAATATCTAAATTTCATTTAATAAAAATGTAAACCTATCGTATGTTGAAAATAAGAACATTTTCATAACAAATAATTTTTAAAAATACAGAAATTTCCAATTATATATATATATATATATATATATATATATATATATATATATATATATATATATATATATATATATATGTGTGTGTGTGTGTGTGTGTGTGTGTGTGTGTGTATGTATGTATATATAAAAACAAAAGTGACTATGTTGTGACTTTGTAACTCTTAAACATCCGACTGATCCCTATCAAATTTTCAACGTAGATGAGGTTTGGGTCCGGGATTTTTTTTTTATCATTTCACTTTGACGGTTCGATGTAGGATATACTTACTATAAAAGTATTATATCTTTTTTTAGAAAGCTATTTGGAAAAATAATTTTAAAAAAGTAGCAATAATATGTAACAAAATGCGTGATATTCGTAGTCGTACATTTCATCTCGAATGAGAGAAGGAAAAGTTTTGTAGAAGCTGTTCTTTTGCTTTTTCAGAGATAGGAAACAACTCATTCTCACGAGAGGAGAGACGCCGACGTCTAATAAAGAAGAAGGACTCTTGATACGAAGAACTTTCCAAACAAAAGTGTTATCGAGTCATTTATCTTTCCAAACGTGCTAACCATTATCAATCTTCAGATCCAAACATTTCCTGCCGTCCTTATTCCACTAACAGAAAAAAAAGAAAGAAATCTGGGATGAAGGCGCCATAAGCATTTTCAATACGGTTATTAGATTACAAGATTGTTCTATGACGCCATACCTATTTTGTAAATTCCTATATATTTTCCAAACTTAAGTACTTATATCACTGTGAACTGTTGAAGAGAGCATAGCGAACTTCTACTCTTCGACTCAACCGACATTTTGGTTCATTGGGATGGAGTTTAGCATCGAGTCCCTTTCAGCAGTGACGCTGTCTGAGACGTGGACCTACAGTTTAAAGTGGAATCCGAACCATCATAATGCGTTCAAATTTGAATGCTTTTATACCGAGTATCGAACCTGGGACCATACTCACCAAAGACGCGCGCGCTAGCCACTAGACCAGCGGGAAGTGCTCAATCGGCACTTGTTTGTATGTTTGTCTGCTTGTTTCATTGTAACTCTCATATAACTTTAATAACACGATTTTAAAGAAGAAACGAAATTATTCTGAGAGATATACATACAAGGTGCAGACATAGAGTCATTAATGATACTGACTCTAGCCAAGTAATAAATGGGAAGAGGGTGGAAGATAGTACTTAATTCTCGTGCTTTGAATATTCATTAATATCCACTTTCTAAATGTTCAAGTAAGAATGGCCACTGGACATGTAACGGATATGTATATACACCTAACATTTATCCAATATTACATATATTGGATTATTTGATGACATGGGAATAATCTATTGTTATCCTATGAGAAAGATATGAACATTATATAATTATTCATAGGATGTATTGGAAACATTCATAACCGTTCCATGTTTTATGGTTATTCAGGTTGTGAAGGTTACTATTTGAAATCATACTCAAAGAAATTATATATATAAGTGGTTATTCTGATACTAACGATATAAAAATGCTTACTCAGATACTGAAGGTATCATGTGGTTCAGACATACCAAATGTCACATGGTTTTGTTAAGACATCAAAAATGTAAAACACTTATTCAAATTGAATATATCACATGGGTTTCAAATACTACAAATTTCATATAGTTATTTACACATTGCAAATGTTACACAGTTATTCAGACACTGGAAACGTCACATAATTATTCAGACACTGACAATGTCACATGATTTTTTCAAACTACGAAAACTATAAGGGAAATATTCTGAAAATCGAACACGTATTGTACTTGTTTACCTATACGGCATGATTTTGATTTGTACAATTCTTTGCATTTTAGAGATAAGCCACGCACTAACTTACGTGTAAATAAAACTGATGTTCCCGTAATTACGTGTAAAGTAAATACACAAATATTGTACGGTACACAAAACACACTGATATTTAATTGTGTTGTGCGTCAATTCTTTATATTTATAAACATACCTAATTACGGATACAGCATTGTGATTGGTGATTATATGTTTATTTATGAATTAGACGTGCTTGTGTGTTCCATTTACGTTACATCCCACCGTTTCGCTGTCAAGAAAAATATTTGTCTGTTTGATAAATTGACGAATTGCATGGTATTCTGAAGGTGTCATCAATATTCATTAACAAACTTTTTTAAAATTATTTTTGTGTGTATATGTATGTGTTGAATGCCAACTTTGCTTCTCTTTGTTCCCATCCTCTCATTGATCACCCTTCTCTTTGGATTCGCTGGTATTTTGATTGCTGCAAAAGCATTCGTTCTTAGTATAGTGCGAAAGCTGTGATAGTTTGCACTCCACGACGATCGTTCGTAAAATTCTACAATTTTCAGTTGATAACTAAGAAACTTACTTAATCATTACTTGAACATTAATTTGCGCCCATTGCTTTTAGTCGTAGTACCATTTTCTCATTTTACACCACAAAAAATATATTTCCTCCTTTGCAATGCATTTCACTACAGTATTATTTTTTAAAAATATTTTTATGGTTATTATTTATTCTTTATTCAATATACTACTATCAATTCTTTACTCCCAACTTTCTTAACCTGAAAATACTACAGATCTACAACGGTACCTTCAAAATGTTCCGAAAGGAGACATATTATATATATATATATATATATATATATATATATATATATATATATATATATATATATATATATATATAGGGCCGGATTTAGGGTGGTTGAATAGTTATCAATTTTCTGAAGGTTGAAGGAAAAGGATTCATCGAGAGCAGACACTTAGCATTTCCAGGGCAATTGCTCATTTACACCACAGATGCCTTAAGAGAAAAGTTCATATGAACCTATGGCGAAAAGTACATAGTTTAAGAGCCAGTTCTGTCCAAAATTGCGAAAAAGCCGAATTTCAACAGGCCCTATTTCGAATACCAGAAACAGTGGATGGTGATCCTTATCAGCGTAAAGGAAGAAACGCATACGAAATCCAAAAATGCATATTTCATTAACGTTCAAGGGTGTACAGAGTATTCCCTGCAGGGTGAACTTCCCAGACATGCCATCAACCGAATTTTGAGATATGCTCTGACTTTATGATTGGTCTAAAGTAGGCAAACTATAAGTCTTGATAGCAATGAACATGGAATCCTTTGGTGCGATGTAGGGAGTATTAAGGATCGTCAGCAGCACGGTCTCTCGAACTCGGGAAAACGTATGGTGCGATGTTTTCTTTCACGCTTGTAAGTGAAGAAAATGTGAAATATATCGTGACGAAATACATGTCATCACACTTTATTCTGAACACAAGAAAACATGACGCTTCCGATTCCTAATATTTCCGACTTCCCTCCGAAGCACTGGATATCTATTATTGTTAAGGCTAATCTCCTGCCACTTTGGACCCTCCTTGAAATCAGGGTATATCTGAAAACTCTATTGAGAGTATATCTGAGAATTACACCCTGTAGAGAATACCCTGTACACCCATTGAATATTCATGAAATATGCACTTTTGGATTGAGTATGCATGGCTTCCTTTGCGCTGAAAAGGACCACCATCCACAGCTTCTAGAATTCGAAATAGGGCCTGTTAAAATTTAGCTTTTACGTGATTTTGGACAGCCCTAGCTCTAAAACTATGCAGTTTTAGCCATAGGTCCATATGAACTTTTTTTCTTAATTTGATGTGAGGAATCACCTCTTAGAGTTTGTCGGGTGTCCTATATATAGGGTGTTCTAAAATGTCGCCCACGGACCACAGAACACCATTCCAGAGGTCTAAATAAAGTGAAAATATTATATGATGTAATGCCCTCCGAGGCCTTCATCCGCTATGGGGAATCAAAATTTCACGATATGGCAACGTCGCAGATTAATTTGGAGCCATTCGCATCACTCTACGAACACAACAAGCCGTTGAATCGATTGCCACACTAATAAGTGAAGTTAGTGTCAATCAATATCGACCTTAGCTGCTATATGGAAAAAAATAATATAACTATTTGATAGATCGATAGATCTAATCTATGGTTCTTTATTTGCGACGTTGCTACATAGTGCAATTTGTGTATCAAGACGAGGACTCGAAAGGTATATATCTTGACTTGTAGAATAATGCTCTGTGGTTCGTGGGGCCATTTTAGAACACCCGATATACTATATATTACATAATTACTTAAAAATTATCGTGGGAACATCAAATCCAGAATTGAACAAGAAAGAAAGACAAAACGAAAATTCAAAAAAAAAAAAAAAAAATGGAATGTGTATAATGAGACAAATGTATATACAAACCTCTTAGCAGACTTCGCAGAAGTTGAAATGGTTTAAGTTATGCATTTCCTCTAGGGAAAGTTCCACAAACAATGGACATGACGACACCGAAGTTGAAAGACAAATCAAAACGGGTTCTCATATCCTACACGGTTGAAGACTGAAATATTCTGTATACGGTTTTAACACAGAAATTAACAATCGAATAATTTGGTGTAACTGCACTTGATAATCAGAAAACTTCTGAAGTGGCAGAAACGTATGCAGAAAGGAAAATTCTTCAAGACCAGCGGAACGTGTTTCAGCTAGGACTGAAACACTTTTGCCACACTCGAAGAGAACGTGAATATTTCAGAAGCTAACAGGGAAGTCATAGACATTCTGGTGACTACAGATACGAAGATAGGAAACATCACGAGGAAGAAGACGAGTCTCGAAATGTGATGAAGAAAAGAAGAATAACAGTGACAATGTGACATCTAAAATAGAATATGTAGAGCTTTGCAAACCAATGTGAACATGCGTTACAAAATATACAAAATAACTTTAACAATTAACCCGCAAGAAAAATTTAGTAAATCATGGGTCTTAAAGAAGGTAAAGAAGAGCCTAAGCAATGGACCGAAGTGAATGCAAAAGCTCAACGTAGAAGATGGTACAATCACTAAAAACAATAAAAAAATAACTACTGAAGAAATTCTATCTACTCAAGAACAAATTATATACAAGCAATGAACCAGAAGTGACAGAGAACAAAGATAAAGAAACAGAGATACTCCAGTGCTGCATGTGGAAATATAATTCGATGTAAGGAGCATGAAACGAAGAAAGGCATAAGGAGACGAAGTTATTAGATTAGTAAAGTAAACCGACGAAGAACTGAAAGAAGCAACCTAGCAAAGGTTTATACCGGTACAAAATGACTACCAAGTAACAGAGTTTTCTAGGAATGGAGAATTGTCATGATCGTATGCTGCATAAGGAAGAACATGAATCATACCTACAGACCTATAGGCCTACAAATTTTCTTCCTGAGATTTGCAAAGTTGTTTTTCCCGAAAATTATTGGCACTTCTTTCAGATAAATTTAAACCTTACCAAAAAAACATGTATTTAGAAGTGTTATAGGGCAGTCGGTCATGTTCAAGTGATGCAAGAACTGACTGAATGGTTAAACAAGTGTGAAATAACCTGATGCGTTCATTACTATAATAAAGCTTTCGATTAAGTGAAGACCTAGGTGGTTATTCACTGTTAAGGAAAGAAATGTCGAAGAAGCTTATATAAGTTTTAGATAATGTCCATAAGCAAGTTATTGTAAATTACGATGTCTGACAAACTTTTTCTCACAGTTTACTATGCTTTTCGATTTCTGAAGTGTAAGTAAAAAGGGATATACAGAGTGTTTCAAAACAATGCCGACAAGGTTTGGGACGTGATTCCTGACACCAACATAAGACAAAAAGTATAGACCAATTTTGGTGCATAAATGTTTCCTTTCGGAGTTATAAGCTGCCGAAAACATGAAAAAAATCAACTTTAAAGGTCAATAGTTCCAAAACTATGGGACTACCGTAGTCGGATTAAGACTTAAGAACTAATATGTGCGCCATCCAAAAATATATGTTTTCAGAATCCTAAGGTACTCACAAAGCAATTTTTATAAAGGGAGTTTGGCTATGGGCATATAATTTGAAGTACTCTCCAATTATCTTTATAAAAATTATTCCGCAAGTACCGCATAATTCTGAAACTCGGATATTTGGATAGCGCACATACTAGTTCCTAAGTGAAGTCTTGACCTGACTACGGTAGCCCCCATAGTTTTAGAACTATTGATCTTTAAATTTCACTTTTTTCATGTTTTCGACAGCCTATAACTCCGAAAGGAAGCATTTGTGCACCCAGGATGGTCTGTACTTTTCGTCTTATCTTGGTGTTTGGAATCACCTCCCAAACGTTGTCAGTGTTGTTTTGAAACACCCTATATATACACTATGTGATCAAAAGTATCCGGACACCTGTCTGAAGAATACTTACAAGTTCGTGGCGCCCTCCATCGATACTGCTGGAATTCAATATGGTGTTGGCCCACCCTTAGCCTTGATGACAGCTTCCACTCTCGCAGACATACTTTCAATCAGGTGCTGGAAGGTTTCTTGGGGAATGGCAGCCCATTCTTCACGGCGTGCTGAACTAAGGAGAGGTATCGATGTAGGTCGCGGCGTTCCAAAACATCCCAAAGGTGTTTTATAGGATTCAAGTCAGGACTCTGTGCAGACCAGTCCATTACAGGGATGTTATGGTCGTGTAAACACTCCGCCACAGGCCGTGCAGTATGAACAGGTGCTCGATCGTGTTGAAAGATGCAATCGCCATCCCCGAATTGCTCTTGAACAGTGGGAAGCAAGAAGGTGCTTAAAACATCAATGTAGGCCTGCGATGTGAGAGCGCCACGCAAAACAACAAGGGGTGCAAGCCCCCTCCAAGAAAAATACGACCACACCATTACATCACCACCTCCGAATTTTACTGTTGGCACTACACGCGCTGACAGATAACGTTCACCGGGCATTCGCCATACCCACACCTTGCCAACGGATCGCCACATTGTATACCGTGATTCGTCACTCCACACAACATTTTTCCACTGTTCAATCGCCCAATGTTTACGCTCTTTACACCAAGCGAGGCGTCGTTTGGGATTTACCTGCGTGATGTGTGGCTTATGAGCAGCCGCTCGACCATGAAATCCAAGTTTTCTCACCTTACGCCTAACTGTCACAGTACTTGGAGTGGATCCTGATGCAGTTTGGAATTCCTGTGTGTTGGTCTGGATAGATGCCTGCCCATTACACTTTACGACCATCTTCAACTGTCGGCGGTCTCTGCCAGTCAACAGACGAGGTCGGCCTGTACGATTTTGTGCTGTACGTGTCCCTTCACTATCACATCAGACACAGTGGACCTAGGGATGTTAAGGAGTGTGGAAATCTCGCGTACAGACTTCTGACACAAGTGACAGCCAATCACCTGACCACGTTCGAAGTCCGTGAGTTCCGCGGAGCGCCCCATTCTGCTTTCTCACGATGTCTAATGATTACTAAGGTCGCTGATAATGAGTACCTGGCAAAACGTATATGTTAGGGGTGTCCGGATACTTTTGATCACATAGTATAAATAGATAGTATATATATAGATAAATAGATAGTATCTAATAGATATATCTTCGTATGTAACATCTTACCCTCTTTAGTTTCGCTGGTAACATCGTTCTCTTTGTAACAACAACGGAGATCAGCAAGATATGGTAGTTTAAAGAGCACGGAAATCTGGTTGAAAATGTAGACCTATGTGGAAAAGAGGAAAGTGATATTTAACAAAACAACGTGGCAAGCAAATTAAGGATTGAAGTTGAAAATACGGAATTGGAAGTTAATACTTAAATCTTTCTGAGACAGGAAATATTCATGTGAAGTAAGACTAAAGAACGTATTAACAGACACAGGTTGGCGCTCCAGCTTCGGAAGAAACAGCTTCATATTGGAAATCAAGCACCAATGGATTTAAAGCGTAAAAATTCTCAATGAATGTATTCTTCCCGTTTTGGCATATAGGTTAGAGACGTGGACACAAAGAAAATTAGTCGTCGACATCTCCAGACTACAAACCGAAAATTAGAAAGATGTGTGATATAAAAATCTTCCACAAGGATAGGAAAGGAACCATATAGTAGATCAGAGAGTGATAGGAGTAACGAATATTATCATGGAAATAAACGCATAGCAATGGGGCGGACATCTTTTCAAGAAGAAATTGCGATCGATGGAGAAGAGCAGTTCTTGAACTTGACACCAAGAGAGAAGGACATCTTTGAATATAAGATGGAGTGACGAAAAGAATTGCCCAAAATAGGTGGTTGTGAAAAAAAAAGAGTTGAAAGATTTCTATCCACCACTGGATTGACAATGCTTGCCTATATAATGTGCTAGACAAAGTTTTTTCTAATCTAGGCGTCATAGTAACACAAATCCAGTACAATACATAGGCCTAAATATTTGTCCATTAAATCAGGGCGCATAATTTCAAAGTTGGACGCACTCGCCAATCAAAAAATGATGGTCGCCAGTATCTGTCATGTACAAATTATGAGAGTTCCCCCCAGTCCTTTGGTTTTACAAAAAAAAATAGATTACATCAGGGCATAAAATTTCAAAACTAGACAATTAGATTCAGGATAATCAGTTTTGAATTGGACAATTCATAAACATGTTAAAAAATATCTTAGACTTCACGTTTGTGTAACGCTATCTGTCCCTGCACTGAAGTACAAGTTGTCGATTGTAGTTTTCGGATCAAAGTCCTTAATCAGAGCCGTAGCTAGAGATTTCGGCGCCCGGGGCGAAGTAGAATTCGGCGCCCCCTACACTCACCTTACCAATAATTATATAATATATATATATATATATATATATATATATATATATATATATATATATATATATATATATATATATATATATATATATATATATATATAATATATAATCAGGTTTTGTTGTTATGCTATACTGAATTTTTATTAATCTTCTTGGAAAGACCATTGCAACAACCAAAAACGATCATTATGTATCCTTTTTCAAATAGGAGCTGTTTTCAAGTCTTATTTTGGACTTTTTCTTAAACTTGACAGAACTACCTTTGGTTGTATACAGATTCACTAGGAGAACTGTTATGGAAAGTTACTGTTATTTACAACGTTCCATACTGTTGATAAGAAATGAAATATCAATACGTTAAAAACTATGCGCTTTTAAATTGTTCGAAATGGGCGACAGTATTAATTTCCAGTAATAATTGTAAAATTTTAAATTTTATTCTGTATTTGACCACATCAATAGCATTTTAATTTCGATCTTTTTACGGTAAGAAATATTTTGTGAAATGTAATGGAAATTCAGAAGGAGCCTTCTTTGTGAATTTCTAAATATTGATCGATGGAGGTGAAGAATATGTTCAATGTTTGTACTTAAAATCCAAAATATACTTTGCTACTACATATGTCTGAAATTATAGTAATTACTTAACTTCTTAATGAATGAAAGTTCCGAATTTAAGGTACTTATTATTAATTAATACATTAAAATACACTAACACGTACATATATAGTGTGTGTACTTATGTTTTGTATGTATGTAGATAGATAGAAACATCACACAACTAGACACGTATGCACAAAATAATATGCTGGCGATACAAAAAGTTGATGAAAAATGACCCCAATAAATTCTTCCAAATTGGAAGCATTTGATATGTCAATGGAATTTAAAAATAAATCATTGGTAGTGATTAGTGTCTGAAAAAGTCGAACTTGTTGGGATAAGCCCCTATTCTACAACTGCTTGAAGTTCGAAAATGTTATTGTTCCCCTCGTTTACCTTTATTTTTAATATTCCCGCGTAAACAGCAATTTGAATGTGTCTCTTCACTCTTCCCACTTTCATACCTTCATTTTCACCGTCGCACAATAGGACCAAACAAGGCAAATCTTAGCAAAAACTCGAAAAATGAAGTAAAAGATTGACTCGATTTAATTTGTTCTAATGAAACCTTTATAGTGTACACATAAGATAGTGTGCAGGAAAAGAAGTGATAGCAGCTTACAATGAACTCATGGGACGTGTAAATTTGGTTATCCGCCGAAGTCAGAGAGGCGCTTAGTGACAGAAGATAGGAAATTGACTTGGAATGCGACTATTCCTACATTGCGTGTAGATATTCAGTGGCTGGTAAACATGGTGACACGACCGACATGTATGTATCGTTTTGTATATTTAGAATGTTGATGTCATGTGTAGTCAATAATCATATTTGGTTGAGTTGAGTTGATTTTGAGTTTAACGTCCCGTTCAGCAGCGAGGTTATATGAGACGTGGACCTACTGATTAACGTGGAATCCGAACCACATGAGCTCCCGCCGGAATAATCATATTTGGAATGATGCTAATATCATTATCATATCCCTACGATAATCCCCTACTTAATAAAATATTTGGAAAATGCTGTGGTACTGAAAGCACATAAACTATGGACAAACGATAGAATGTCATTTCAGTAGAAAATATGGCATAATATGTCTATGATTTTTTAATATGTCGTAGCCGAAACATTGTTCTTACTGTATGCAAAGAGAAAACCTGCACATATTTGCACTTTTGGGAAAAATATCGCATGAAAATGTTTGAGGAAAACCGCATTCTGGATGCAATGCTGCTTTTGAATTGAGCTGGGATGAGTGTGTTAACAAGTGTTAGGTTATTAAACTTGTGATCCCCATGTACGCAGTGACAAAGTTGAATATAGGTCGTTTCCTGGAATTTTGCCCCCACGCCTCGTTAGGGGCTTCGTCCCCAGGACCCATCTTGATTCCAACATCTAGTCATATTTCTCTGGCATTCACCAACAGAACTAAACTCTAGTCAAACATATTTGATTAATGGTGGCGACATTTTGAAACGCCAATGTTTGCTAAACAATCTATGGACCATAAGGTAGAACCATATTAAAATGGTATTGATCAAATCAGTACTTTTTTATTTTATTTATATATTTTATTTTTTTAAATTTTTTTTTAATATTTGATTTAGAAAACAAGGAAAGACAGTGGGAAGAAAAAGGTGCGGGGATTATAATTATTATAATAGGACTCCTTGGTTAGACACATAAAATTTGGTATTTGTAATTTTCATTTAAAATTAATTACAAAGAAATTATATAGTAATACACATAAACAGAATTATTTTATTTTATTTTATTTTTTGTGACGCGTGCACAGAAGTGACATTGGAATCAACTGTAATGACCTCCGCTCACTTCAGCTCAGTGTTCCAATCAAGCCCTGAAATGTGTTCACGTAATGCACGATGCAATATATGAAACAACCTGAACAGGCTACTGATGCGTGTAAATCATATGTTTAATATATCTTATAATATATTCATATCGAGAACTTGTAATGAGATGATTTTTATGTATTGAAGCGTCCTTGCATCTTCATTGTCATAACGAATCCTCCACAACTTTGAAATAATTTTGAGGAGCAAAAACTTTTCTTAATTTTTATTACTCATCAGTTGTAAAATGAATAAGTACGCTTTTTCCTTTCATGCGTAAGAATGTAAGACAATCGTAAATTGACAAATCAAAGCATATTGCACACGCGTTTGTTTATGCCAATCATATAATATGTTATATAATTTAGGCGCGAATATAAAGAATATTTCCTTTTATGATGTAAAACTCTAAGTTTTTGATGAAATAATGTCGAAATAACATTATTGTGGCCACTACACATACCGAACTAATTGGTTTTCTTTCAATTTTCTGCTTCATATTGCGAATTCTTATTTTTGCCAAGAATTCAGTGCTTTGGCCCCACTGTGCTTTGTGATTAATCCGATTGGGTAGAAAAACGTTTCGAACTGGGCAAACTCATCACTGTCAAAACGCCGAACACGACTTTGCTCATTTCGGATTTTGCAAATACTCCTGCATACACTAGACCCTATAAGTCATTACTCGGCACCTTGTATACCACATGTCATTAAAAAATAATCTATAATAACTCTTTAAGTAATAAATAAAAACTTGTTGTGACTTATTTAAACTCTTGGATTGCGAGCGAAGCGAGCAAGAAAATTTTTAAGAAATCTACGTATTTCATTGATAACCGACAGCAATATTAATCTAATAGGGCGCCAATACTTTCTGGGGGCGACTCGTCTTTTACTCATGCCCAACTAGAGATGCAAGGGCTCGGAAAAAAACCGGCTTTTTTGGAAAAAAAACTCGGTTTTTTCTGCTTTGCTTTTTTGCTTGGGAAATTTTGGGCTTTTTTCAAAATACTACTTTAAATTGATAAAACAGACTTTGTATCGCTTCTCTATAACACAAAAAATCATTTAATTAGTGGTTGATGCTGATAATAATATAAAACATCGAAAATAAACTATGAATTTTGAAAAAATATTTCAAACAATTTTTCTTCAACATATTTACATTATGAATTCCACAGGATTAACCAATGTATATAATAATCATTTATTAACCTCCTATATACAAAACTAAGCAGAGTTGGCAAGAACCACGGTTGTTTTTGAAAATGCCGAAAACCCGTTTTTTGGGGATGTTTTAAACCAGGCTTTTTTGGTTTAAAAAAGGCTTTTTTGACTTAGATTTTTTGCTTTATGTATTTATATTAAATATTCACAGAAATAAGTTTGTTTCGCCTTGATGTTATTATGCAACAGCGGGGTTATGCCGGAAGAACTCCCATAAGCTTAAAGAAGTGCGGTCAGTAAATTTCTTAAGTTGAGAATCTCCCGCCCTAGCCATTGGGAAAATCCCGTCATTACTTGAAATGTAAGACAATAACGGGAAAATCCTGTTATTGCTTTGCATGTAAAATTTAAAGGTCAACGTACCATAATCAGTACGCTAAAACTGAGGTATTAAATTACAAATTTAGTACCGGTACGTAGATATCATTGAAAGTCCAATCCAAGCTAATGTTGGAAGCTACGTAGGCAATCGATGAATTTTGCCAATTTCTATCAATATATTTAAGCAATATTGGCTTCTTTATAAAACAACACACATTTAGGCATGCAGAAATATACAATTTGGTTTGTTTCGTATATTTAGGCTTAACATCCTTACGAAATACCGAGGTTATCAAGGAGAAGACTTTCGCTTAAACTGACATCCGAACCGCTACTTGAGTTACGCATGAAAGAAGGGTTGTGGTTCGACCGAGAATTGAACATGGGACACCTTGATTAAAAGGTGAAAGGGAAATAAAACTATTGCAGGTGGTTTGATATCTGGAAACGTCACCATGAAGTTCACACGATTCGCATTTTTCATTCTTTTTATTTTTGTGGTTTAAACCAGTTATTAAAAAAAAGTTGGTGTTAACCAGCCAACCCTAAAAGTAAACACTTCTTTTTAAAGAATACACAAATAACTAGCAAAATAGTATGTAGTATTTTTACTTCAAAATATTCCATACCCTCTTTTTGATACAAAATAAAATTAAAATAAAACATAAGAGAAATACCGGTACTTAGATTTATATGATACACTTAAAGGCTGAACATCTAGAGCTTTTGGTTCTTTATATTCTTGAAATTCTACAGTTAAGTTTTATAGAACCACCATCACAGTTTACCCAATCCTCAAGTTTTCTGAATTTTTAACAAGAGGGATTCAACATATCATTACGGAACTCCCTCCCCCCCCCAAAAAAAAAAGACTACGGAATATATTTAAGTTAAGCCAAATACAACTGCACAACAAACATGACTGAGTGATTAGCTTTTGAGCTTCTATCGGGAAGTCCGGGATACAACCAGCATTCGACCATTCTGACAAAGCTTTTCTTCATTCCATCTGTGAATGTAGAAATAGTGCGTGTACTGTGAGTTGGGCGACTTCCTTTTTTATTGTTTTTAAATCGTTATTATTACTAATTACCAGCAGTGACGGTTTTGCGAAAGTTAGGGGGGCGGTCTTTCGGACTGAAGCCCGTTCCCCAAAGTTACGGAATGTCTGCAACAAACGAAATATCTATTATTTATGCCTTTACTCATACACTTTAGGCTCCCGTCAAATAAAAATTACGAATGTTTAAAAAAAACTAAACATTAGTAAGAAACCCTTCCCAAAATACTTTTCTAAATCCGCCACTGATTCTCAGTATAAAATGATTTTTAAAGTTGTATCCGGAAGATTATTGCTAAACATATAAACGAAGCGAAATATTAGTTATGCCTGTACTCATAAACTTCAAGCACTTCCCAAATAAAATTAGGACTTTTTAGGAAACGAAACAACCAGAAAAAAAAACCCTAAAGTACTTTTCTAAATCCGCTACTGATTATTTGTATAAATTGGTATTTAAGGTTGTGTCCGGAAAATTAATGCTAAATCACTTCACAGCTACAGTATAACAGAAATGTGGAAGTACGGTTTGACGGATATATTGGAAAACGTACGCTTTGACGGATAAATAGAGAAACGGGCAAGTTTAACTTTTGCGCTAGAAGCTAGAGTACTAAAAGCTCTTAGAAATGAAACACGGATGACAAACTAGAGAAGAAAAAAGATGTCGATAACTCAAAAGTTAAAATAAAGTTAAATAGCCTCTAAAATTACCCTCTAATACTACATTCTTCATGTTAGCTTTAATTCGTAAAACATGTGCTCCATCCATCTTGATGGTGAATTTCAGAGCGAAATATGACATTCAGGTCATGGAATTCTTATCTAACTATAGAATATACTATAAGAAAGCTATTTAGATAGAAAAATCATGAAGTTGAAAAAAGCCAAAATTTCCAAAATTCTCGTTTTTTTCCCAAAAAAGCCGGCTTTTTATGTGAAAAAACCATCGATTCAAAAAAGCCGGCTTGTTTGCATCTCTATGCCCAACAACACTTTTTCTTTCTCCTTGCTCGTTCGGCGCCCCCTTGATACCAGCGCCCGGGGCGGGCGCCCCGCTGGCCCCCCCTTAGCTACGGCTCTGTCCTTAATTGAAGGTCCATTGATAGAAATTGTCAAAAAATGTGTAAGTCCAATGTGTAAGTCTTCACTGAATTCCAGTAGGTAGTCTTAACTCTGTTGAGACTACTGAAGCCCCCCTTACATGAAGCAGTATTCACAGGTAAAACTACACAAAATGTGACAATTGGAAGCAAATTTGGGAATCTCGTAATGAAGTTTTCACTATAAATAAGTTTCATATTCCGTTTTTTCTCTCACTCGGTTACAATTATTTTCGTGCGAAACAAAGTGTGCAGCCCAGTGAGTTTAGGCAGAAACCATTCCTACTGAACACCGATAGCCAGCTCTAAATTTCTGGTCGTCAATGGCGACCTGGCGACCCGACATTTTGCGCTCTGCATTAAATTATCAACGAGCCAAATTGGAATGTCCAGTCGAATGGCGACCTGGCTTTTTTACGTTCATTATCCACGTAATCGCCCCCTTCCCAAACGAACCTTCTGAATCCGCTAGTGCATGAAACACGTACTGCACTAACACACATTACCAAAGGCTAAGGTTTCCTTACTATTATTGCGAATGAGATAAGAAGTTTGACTTACCAAAGAATCCCTTTATATATTTACTTTGTTTGTCCATGTGTACATCCAGAAGACACAAAATCTCTATAACAACTTGTTAAATCATCATCAATTTGGACTAGAAGGAAGAGGGTCACAAGTTATTGATGGAGATGATCCATTCAGTTGATTCCAATACACGGACAACTAACGGACACGGATGATTCCCTATGTATTCCTATGGTAGTAATAATGGATATCATTCTTGCTTACTAGACTACCCACAGTGCTGTTGAGATTAGCGGGTTAGTATAATGCTCAGGATAAAAATACTAATCTGCCTGTATAATGTAAGGCTAAAATGAAACTAAATAACTGGCTACTCGACAAACCTAAAGACTTAAATGAATATTTGAAGATAGAGAATATTAATCTTGAAGTATACTTTATTTAAGCCTACGCTTCGTAAAATGCTAAATTAAAAGCTTAAGCTTGGTAAAATTTAGTTTGTTAAGGACTTTGATTTACAAAACAAGACCAAACTCTCTCACGTGGTGTACATTATGACGCTGTTACTTGTTAACAATTTCTGTTTAAAATGTTTGTCTTATTCAATCAACAACTATATCTTATCGTTTTGTGAATTTAATTTGCAGGCACAGAGAGTTAAAATGTTCATTCAGAGCTGATCCTATTTATGAAAATAATTCAACAATATTCCATATATATACATGTCATCGAACATGGAATAATTAATTTCAATGCACAAAATAACAATTGTTATAAGCTTAAATGAAGAAAAGAATACGATTTAATGGTTGTTAGAAAAAGCTAAATCTCCTTGCAACAGAATATTTTTTAAAAATTCATTCAACTTAGAAGAAGTCGCGAAGAAGAAAAGTTTACGGAGATGAAATTTAATTTTGTGAATATTCCATAACGATGCTTTCTTATGTTGATTGAATGAAGTTTTCCAGGAAAGACGGGAAAAAGGCACAAGGAGGTTGAACAAAAAAAAAAAAAAAAAGTAAATTTAAGAGAGAAAACTTTATTTCTGAGTTATTTCAATTTTATTTTTTCTCTGCATTTTCACTTTCAGAAATGAACACTCCTAAAGTTCTTTCTCCTCTCTTTCGTAAAGAAGAAAAGTGAAAGCTGACTTCATTTCCAATATTCTTGATAGTTTCATAATACGTATACTTTCTCAATGCTAATAATTCTTTTAATGGAATTTGAAAAGAAGTTGACGGAAGTTTAAAGAACATCTATAATATATATATATTATATATATATATATATATATATATATATATATATATATATATATATATATATATATATATATATATAAGAAGTCCTGAGTGAATGAGTGAGTAATCAACGCCAAGATCAAACCGCTTATGCTACAACTTTAAAATTTTGACACTGCATAGAATTTTGACACTAATGAAAGATTTTTGGAGATTTGACAGGGAAGGACAAAAATAGGAGTAGCAATTATTATAGTAAAATGTTTATATCTCCGAAACTCTGAAGAGTAAACACGAAATTTAATATATGGACTTTCCATTTAAAATAATTAGACTCATGTTTCACAGTTTATATATATATATATATATATAATATATATATATATATATATATATATATATATATAATATATATGGGTAGAGCAAATGGCGTATTTAAGGGGATGCTTCCGGGTTTAAGCCCTCCCCGAAATTTTATTTATTATTTTGAAGTAAATGAAATATCTTGTAGAAGTTAGCAAAGCCCCCGGAACAAAATCGTAAATGCGTCACTGAGTATATATTCTCCTACGTAAAACTGAAAGAAAGAAACTGAATTACATATATATCCCAAAAAGGGAGAGCACCCTCGTGGCTACACGGTTTGCGTACGCGCCTTTGGGATGGGGCACGCGGGTTCGATTCCCTTCAGGATTATGTAGTTCGGATTCCAAGTTAAATTGTAGGTCTACGTCTCATACAGCCTCGTAGCTAAACTGGACGCTAACCTCAAAATCAATCAAACAAAAATAAGGAAAGAGAAAGGGTGAAGTTGCAAATTGTTACAACAGGATAAACATATTTCGAAATTCTTTAATGTTAGAGTTATGAAATTTGGTAATTAAACTTTTCATTTAAATTAAATAAAGGCGTGTTTTAGTGTTATTTATATTTCTTTACAAGAAAAGCAAAAGGTGACCACAAAAAAATGGCGGTTGCAACTGTTAAAATATTATGGTCGTATTTCAAAATTCTTACAGTTAGAGACATTTGGTATTAGAGGTTTCAAAGGCTGAAATAAGAGGTGCAAGGCCAAGCAAATGTGGGGATTTGGGGGCGAAGTCTACAGCTAGCCGAAGGTTAGTATGCCATATATATACAATATTCCAGAGTACTATAGGTCCAGATCAATTATACGAATACTTTTCTTTTTTCATTTAAGGTCACGTCTCTGGATCCGGAAAGGTTATGTTATATATACCTAGGTCAGGGTGTAACAAAAAGGTACGGCAAAATTTCAGGGATTTATTCCTTATGGGTAGACAAGCAAAAAATTTCATATAACCATATGTCGCGAAATGCGTTGATACAGAGTTTCGGCGTTGAGCCACCTGACAGTGTAAAATATTCACATTCTGCTCGCTCCTTAATGTGACTCAATTTAAACCTCAATAACTCAGCCTCAAATTAAGCTACAAAGATAATTTTGGTATCAATGTATTCCTGAAGGACGACGCTTTCCGCCGATATGTATTTTATGTATATGGGGTACCACGGTGAACGGGGGAGGGTAATTATGTCATTTTTTTCTTGCATCAGGATTTAGGGAATGGAATTCCTTCCTCCTTGGCGGTATACTCACTGCATGTCAGCGGAAAGCGTCATCGTTCAGGAACACATTGCTATCAAAATTATCTTGCTAGCTTAATTAGGGGCTAAGTTATTGAGGTTTAAATTAAATCACATTAAGGAGCGACCAGAATATGACTATAACACACCGTCAGGCCGCTCAATGGCCGTAACTCTGTAACGGTTCATTTCCCGACATATGGTCATATGAACTTTTTTGTTTGTCTGGTCATAAGGAATCCACCCCTGAAATTTTGCCGTACTTTTTGTTATATAAAGAAGACACTTGTATAATGCAAGTAATGTCAACACTGCAGATAGTTACCAAAATAATAGAAATACCTGAAAAATTGGAACTTACCAGATTAATAAAGCGTTGCACCACCTTTTGCTCTCAGAACAGCTCTAATAAGACTTGGTATCTCTATATATAAAGAAATCCTGAGGGAAGAGTAAGTGATCAACATCCAGTCCAAACCACTTAACTATAAACTTGAAATTTTAGCAGTGAATAGGATTTGTAACGTAAGATACCACTATGGAAGAATGTTTGGAATGGTATACAGATTTCCCACTTAAAATAATTGGACTCGTGTTTCAGTGTTTTTTTTTTCTGTTTTGCCTTCCCTAGAAGAAAAAGAATAAAATACAGGAGAAAAAAAAGATGGGGTACAATTGTTATAAAAGATGGCCATATCTCAAAATCCTTTAAGGTTACAAATATGAAATTTAGTGTTTAGACTTTTATTTAAAATAATTAAATGTGTTTCAGTGTTTTTTTCCCGTTAAGAGAAAAAAGGCGGGAAGGAAAAGAGAGTTGGGCTGCAATTGTTAAAATAAGATTACTGTATTTTAATTTAAAATAATTAAAGACGCATTTCAGCAGTTTTAGATATTTCCCTCAGAAGGGTAGAAAAAAGGCGGAAGTTGTAATTCTTACAATAAGATGGGCATATCTTGAAATTCTTTAAGATTAGAAACATACTAAGGATATGAAACTTGGTATGCAACCTTCTTATTCAAAACATTTGGGCATATGAATCAGCGTTTACTGAAATTACACTTTTAACGAGAGAAGAAAACCAATTTCTATTTGATTTCTCAGTACATAAAAATGACTTTCATATTGTCCGTAAAGAATTATATTTTGGAGAATAATTTCTTTATTTATATATTATTTCATTATAAACTCTGTATATGGGCATTTCAAATGGATGAGTATTGAAATTATATATCTTAATGCGATACAAAAACATAGATAGGAAATTAGACAGAAATTTCTGAAATTGTCCACCAATCTGATATTTGGCAGAATAATTCAGACTCCCTTCGTCCCTCTGAGATGCCCATATCCTCCCAAAATCCGGTTTCTCCAGTTTTTACTATTTTCTATTCGTTTTATATTTTCCGCCGCCAAAATTCTTTGCTCTGATTTGAGAACTATATTCCACCTCAGTATTCAGGCGCGAATGACGTCGTCTTTTACCAGCAACAGTCATCGGAGAAACAACTCCTGTCGTACTGAGGAAGTAAAATTTAATAAAAGGAATGAAATTTCATTAAATATTCAGGTAAAATTAGTTCCAGTTAGTAAATAAACTTGTTGGAAACAGAAGGGAACCCTGAACTGTAAAATTAAGCAGTGAGATCAGTCAGAAAATCTAAAATAAGGAATTCAGCTTAGCAGACGCCATGTTTGACTTCAAGGACAAGTATGCAGTGATTTGACTCCTGAATTGTGTGACCTTTTCAAACGAAGATTTGGTGCGTTGAAAACGTTTAGGATAGCCTCCCCACCCCTAAAATTTCCTGTTAGGTTACGATAGCCCTGTCCTTATATATTTTTTGTGTAGTATGTGTGATTTTTTTTATTAACATGGCGGTTTCTTGGTAGTAGAATTAATTATGTCAATGTAAACGTTAACAGGGACTCTCATTTATTCTTGAATTGACAAAAGCTTCCAACGGAAATGGGTTGAACGATTTTTGGTGAGGGTTCTTTTCCCATCAAGAAACGGACCCATCTTTCTATTTCATTAATAGTAATTGGAAAACATGATTTAGTTAAAAAGAAGGGCCATTGGGCTCTGATTATTCCGTTTCTTTTTCCCAGTTCATAGAGCCGGTTTAGGGTGGTGAAATTGAGTGATTGTTTCATTTACGTATAGTTGAGTTGTGTGATAATATGATTTAACATGTGTAGTGATATGTATTGATATTTGTTTTCTTAGTTTATGTGGGATATAGCATGTATGTATGATTTAGTACGTAGATAGTAGAAATAATGTGTGAGTGAAAGTATGGTTTATTTATTTAAGGACAGTGTATTGTTCTTCGATTATTCATCTCCTTTGGTCCGTCGTAATAACTACATTGATTCACAATGACAATTTATAGTAATTTCGTACCGTTATTCCATAGTATACTCTTATAGCTAAACGATAACAGAGTACAAAGCGTGTTTAATAGTGCAAAGTTTGTTTTCATATTACCAACGCCATTTCTCGCTCGGTTAAGAACTATTTGCTGCTAGTTTTGTTACTCAGAAACTTAAAGATTTAGTCAACCCGAAAATTACCCTTCTTTTGTAATTATTGATGCTTAAATATTAATTCTAATCCATATGAATAAATATGTAGACAAATTACCATTAGGTACCTCTGAAAACAATCATTTACATAGTTAGGTAATCGAATTATTGACAAAATCAAACTTTGCGTTTTTCCTTAAAGTGAAGTTTGTCTATATGGCATTATTTTGTTGTCAGGCTGCGATTTTAAATTCTCTCTCTCCGTTGCTTTCTGTGAACGATTGCATTGTTGTCGTTTTAAAAAATATAATTGCATCTAGTTAAGAGAATAGCTCATGATATTTAACCCTCATTGCATATAAAAGAATAATATGAAGCCGTAAAGTGAAATATATGTACTGTAGTTTGTACTGAAAGAATTTAGTATCAGTTCATACAAATCCACACATATTGATCAGTGTACTCTAGTGATTTGTTGATTTTAGTATATATAATGAAACTGCTTGAACAGTCGAGGGTAGAAAGATGGAATAGGGTGTCTATAAAGAAGTTTGTTATAAATGAGAGTAAATATAAATGAATAAAGATAGTGAGAATATACATTGTAGTGAGTGTGAATAAATAATAGGAGACCCGTGCATATATGTGCTCAGTTGTAATTTCGCCAGAAGGTATTGATTATATATATATATATATATATATATATATATATATATACAAAGGCTTAGTACATTAATCATTACGTTAAAATTTTGTGTGAGGATAGTGTGTCGTGTGAAAATGGTCTAATGTATCTTCAATTCGGGGCTGAACATTTAATAGTAATCGGACATACTAACCGATCATCCAGCCTGACAATGCGAATAGTGGTCATATAGCAAATAATTCCGGATAGTTTTCAATTAATGACAGAACATAATAGCTGTTTGCGGAATTGGTACAGTTTAAATATATGTGTTCAGCTTACAATTGCGATACTACTCTGCAACTTTGAATTTGTTCACGTCACTTGATCAAGCCAAGTTCACTACTGTTCGCAGAGGCGACGAAGGATCGAATAATATAGAAAATTTATTACAGTAGAATCTCATTATTCCGTACCAGGGTGTCCAAAAACCCCAATATCTCTGAATTTTCATTTCTTCTACTTCTAGTAGATAAAGTGTTTTGAAATTAATTGACACCTCAAGATGTAGCGAATCTTGCGGACTGGGAGCGACTAGTAAGAATTTGGCAAACAACTTACTAGTACAAAATTTATTTTATTTAATTTTTTAAATTTGACAAATCTCTGTTAGAATTTTTTCTATTTTATTGTCTTTATTCTAATATCCTTACTTTACTCGTAACTCTTCTCAGTTTCTGAGGGGTCAGATATTTTTTATTTAGAAATTCTAAATTAGAGACCACACTGGCCTTCTGGTAGGGCCGGGGTCTCCAATGGCGTTGGACCGGATATAGTGAGAAGTGGAATTTCCCTAAAGCCCTTGTCTATATGAAAATCCCATTGAGGACACAGACTTGACACTCATTTGAAGATATATTTTTTAGTCTACATTTTTAGTAGACCACCTGTTTTTGGCACATATGAAAGTATATTTGGCTGTGGATTGTTGTATATCTAAATTCGACCACTTATCTTTGTAGTTTTAGTGTCCTAGCTTATTCTTTTGGCACGCCGCTCTCTTCCCTTCTCTAGCTAAACTCCTGTTTTGTCTTCTCTAAGGATTTTAAAAAAAGTTTCCAACCTCCCCCACCCAAGTTTTGAACTTGACACATATAAACCATTTAACAATATCATTTGAACTTGAATTACCAACTGAGATGTCGCGAGACATGATTCGTAGAGGTATTTGTTGATGTTGAATATCAAGGGACCGTATTTCCATCACATTTCGACCCACTGCGGTAGCGAGCGATAGTTCAGTATACGATTAAATTTTGCTTTCGTTAGTTTTATCATTATCCGTTTGAAATTCTACGTTGGACTATGTTATTTCTACTCTCCATTCCATTGCTTACGATAAAGATGAATGTAGTCGTAGTTGTTTGGGCCCAAATATATATATATATATATATATATATATATATATATATATATATATATATATATATATATATATATATATATATATATATATATATATATATATATTCTGTGTTTACGTGCCTGCCCCGTACATTAAATGTCCACTATTTTAAACAGAATGCTTCAAAATATGAATTTTCTATTACGTGCGGTCAATTACTTACATTTGTAATATAGTCGGATTTTCTTAAATGTAATGTTGCGACCTGGAAAATTTTATATGTCGGGGTTATTAATTTGAAAGATTAAATAATTATTGAGTATTTGTATGTTGAGATATAAAGTGGAATATATATATATATATATATATATATATATATATATATATATATATATATATATATATATATATATATATATATATATATATGATATTAAAGTGAAATGTATAATGTTAAATTGAGTAGACAAATATGTGTGAAGGGTCTTGGTATCTTACCCCGAACGGTCGTTGGGTTGCCATAGTTTCAAAATATCCGACGAATATAATATATAAATTTTAAAATACCGCCGCATGTTAGATAATTTTCTTCAAATTTTGTAATATTATTAAGTAATATATGTAACTATTAACATCTGTTATTATCCTAATTGCATGTAACATGGAATTAAGGCAGATCGTAATCGTAGCCCTAATTTATCAGCAAATATACCCTCAAGTTCATAAACCTAAAATCCTTCTGTACCATTATATTTCAATTTTATCCACTATATACGAATTCGCAAACCTGAACAGTGTTCCACCTCAGTAATCGTGCTCTTGATACGCAAAGAAATTTGCTCCCTTTGGAATTAGCAAATTCTCGTTTTGTTATACATTGTACAAATATAACTACAAATGTGTGCACCTTGTGATATAAGGTGATAGCGATTTAAAGCTGGTCAATGAACGAGTTAATAACTGAAATGACCTGATAAGTGACGTAGTCACCGTGGTGTTAGTGACAAAACTTTGTTCTTTTAATTCAGGAAATGGAAAATGTATAGACAAATATTTCTTTAGACTGAATATGTGTCGTTTAAAATTTATAAACATGATCTCATGTGTGTACATTTAAACAAAATAAAGTTAAAGCATGGACACCAAAAAGGTGCTTTGTTAATACATGTGACTTCACATATCGTCTGAAAGTACGAGCGAGGACTCGTTGGATTTTTTCTTTCTTTTATTTTTTATTTGAAATGCAGACTCATTCTAACCACTATTTTGACGGTTTTTAATGTAATATTGTAGAAAGATTTACATCTTATTTTATCAGCATTTAAATAATTATTTTTTTGTCTGTTACTAACGAATATATGTATCTACATAGCAGTAATTCAATAATACATGTGGAAACATTTATATGTATACTCATTTGCATGTTCACAACATTTTGTGTTCAATTTTTCAATAGATGTAATAAATGTCCACAAATTGTAGTTAGATGTTTGTTTCTTTAAAACTAATTCACCTATAACAATACAATGTCCTGTATGTATGTATGTGTGCGTGAATGAGTGGCAATTTAGTCTTAAGTGGTACCATTTAACATTGATTTATGACGATAGTGTTTATAATAAGTGTGTAATAGCATGTTATATGTATTGGTGTATAACGGAGGTCATGAAAGATAACTAATTCTAAATTAGTCTAAATCGGCTCTGGGAGGAAAGCCAAAATAACAGGATGAGCTTTAAGAACGATAGTTTTTTCAGGAATCTCAAAAATTTCTATTTGTGGAAATTGTGTAAATCATTTTGGATTTTTCTTTTCTTCGCTAATTCAAATCTGTGTTTGATCTAAACCATGGATATTCATATACTGGATAAAGGTTATTCAACATTTGGAAACAACAGACAAGTGATTAACTAAAACTTCTCATCGCCTGGGCTGGGTCAGGGTAACTCCCACTTGTGCAGTTGCCTGGATCCAGATCAGGGTAGTATGAGGGAACATGTGTCTCTTCAAGATCACTTCAGAATTGATCCTCAAGTAATAACATTTAGGTATGAATCATCTTTTCAATAACTACTCAAGTCCTTTACCATATTTCCATCATTATCCAGTAATCCTTTATCTCTAGTTCCTTTTCTCATTTTCCTCTTCCTCTTTCCCTCCTTTCTCCTACCTTCTCCTTTTCTTCCTCACCTTTTCTTTCCTCTTTCTAATAAAACTGAAGAGGGGTCGTGGCTGGGAGTTGTCGCTATAGACACGGTCATTAAATTTCTTTGATGTTTCTCTTCAGAAGTCCGATAACCAATAACGAAATATACATATAACCAATATAAAAAATTCCAAAATTCATTCATTTTTATATCATATATACTAAATTATCAAATTGAAGATTAACATATAGCGACTCCCTTTTCCCACTCACGATCTATTTACATTTATTTGTCTTCACGTGTGCTGATATTCCGGCACGTGGTGTGTCTTCGAGTGTTTAGTCATCGTCCTTAAACTTGTTAAACCACTGCTGCACTGTCCGCATAGTCATGACACTCTCACCAAAGGCTCTTCCGCCCCGATGAAGCGGCTTTTGACCGCAGTTTGAACTCGTACAGCATACACGCCCTTAAGACGGTCTGTGGAGGTCCCATGTTCAGTCTGTCCTTACGCAAGTTCAAGGTGTAACTGAACTGCTATACCCAGGTAGTATGTTGGATATACCCACACCAACAATTGACCTTCGTCTATCTCCATTCGCATTCAATTCACAGTGTGAGGGCCAATTGAACATAGACCTCCACAAAAAGCGACAGAACTTTCTTGGTTACCTTTATATAAGAATAATAGTGTTGAATATCTTGCTTTGGAAGGTTTTATGCCATAAAGGAGTCAGACGCAAGCTCCAAGTCAGAAAGGCCCTGGGCAAAGCATTTCTACATCTTCATTAACTGGTGTAAGTTTCCCAATTGTGTCAAACTTCATTATTTTTAAGTAATTCTTTATTGAAACTGTTTAGCGAAAATATGGCTAACAAAACTTAAATGTAAACACCAAACTTTGATAGCCCATAACTCGGGAACCAAACGTATACATACTAAAACATTTGATTTATATACTAAGCCTATCAAGGTCTACCACTAAGCCAAGTTTGATGATGGTATACAGAATATATTCCCTACATACTGCCTTGATTTTTTTAGGAAAAAATATATGGAAGATTAAAGTCGAAACTGCAGCAGGAGGTAATTTAGAAAATACAGTAGGTGTAAAACATACTGAACACTGATTATAATTTTGAACAATATATAGTGCAATATTTATAAAATACGTCATGGCTAGAAACGAGGAGACTATGTTAATTATTAATTTCTTAATTGGAAGAGAGGATGAATCTTTTTCCTTATGTTAAGAAATATCAAAGTATGGACTTCAAATTGTATCGTATATATGATATTCTATAAACATTTTTAAACAATTCGCATACTATTAATGAGGACCATTGGTATATATACATTGTCATTCAAACAATTATCAGTTTCAATCGATAGGCTAAAGAGTTCATACCGAAAAACTCTTTATCATTCAACACCCTAGCCTAAGTACAGTATACCTAGTTCTGACAACGGCACAAGTACACCCTTTAGCGATCTGACAAAAAGATTCCTACGTCTTTCCGATTTTTTTTTTTTTTTTTTTTGTCTATTCTTTATTTTGGCTCGCCAGACGAAAGGCTTGCCTTTCTGTAGTCACTGAAGACGACTTATGCCTTGTAAACTGGACTTCGCATCTCCAAACAAGGTGAAACACTCAGAACTACCACCAACTGAAATGAGGTCACCACTGGAACCTCGCCGGGAAACAACCCGTCCCAAAAATTGCAAAATTTCCAGTTCTTCTCAAACCTCCTTCTCGAGATCAGAACCATTCACAGTTCCCTGCTCGTCCTTCATATACGAAGGTTCTTCAAAGTCCAACAAAAGCGTAACATCTACAGATACTCAACAAACAGCCAATAAGTCTTCTGTCTCGTCTATGGAAGGAGTCACTTCGGGAATCATCTTTATACTCTTCACTCAGCTGGAATCAAACATACATAATGTAAAACCATTCATATGAAACTGGTACGATATTGTACTCGATTGAATTTGGAAATCAACCTTCTATCTGCAATACTTGTAATGGTAACCATCTTACTTTTTCCTGCCAATGCAAAAGTAAGCCTAAACATATACCTGACAAACTTCAGACTGTTGTTTCATTGCGTCTTCACACGTCCTCTACATTTACCAATGTCTCCACAAAGACCCAAACCTTGCTTTTACCTCCTCCAACCGTGGAAAACATCATACAAGTTATCTCACTAGTGTTACAGAATGTGTTTTCATTTCTACGTGACACTATTTTTACGCAAGCCTCAAAACCTGCATTCGATATTTTTCATCTTCACATGGCAGCCACCTATTCAGGATTTTATTTGCATTTTCATTTTCACTCTGAATCTAATAATCATGGACAGAATGGACAGGAACAGGAATAGGAAAGCCGTCAAACTGATGTTTGTTGATATCCATTCGGTTCAAACTAGAGTTCTGCTTGAAACCAAGGCATTATTGCACGAAGTCAATTGCATTGCGCTAACCGAAACTTTCTTTAAAACATCAAACCGTTTTTATTTGCTACGTTGCCATCTGTTTCCACCTGAGATTCCCAACAATATTGCTCATGGTGGAGCCGCTATTGTTATTAAAAACTCATTACCTTGTCATTACCTCATTACCATCATATCCTGATCAACTCTCTAAACATGTCATCACAACAGTATATTTTCCAGCACTTACTCTCACTCTGGCAACTATTTATGCTCAATCCACTCAAGCTTTACTTTATCGTTTTCTTACATACATGGATCTTAATTTCAAAACCTATATTGTATTAGCAGACATTAATTATCATTCCCGAGCTACCGGGCAGCAACAGCGTTTCCAGGACTTTGTGCAAACTTCCCGCAGATCTTGCATCCCTCTACCACACCACTCGGCCTGAAAGTAATACCGGGCCTGATGTTCCTGTAGTCAGTGACAATCTATTAACTAAATCTAACATGGAAGTACTCAGCTTGATAGGCAGTCCATTCTTTTTGCAATAACTCCATCTGGTACTCATACATCAGTTCCACAAGTTAACAACATATAATATAATTTCGCAAAAGCAGACTGTGACAAATATCTATCTACATCTCTGAGGAGCTTCCATCTACAAACACTAATATCGCATGTTTGGATGACATCGACACCATATCAACTTCTTTATGTAACCTCATCATCAACGCTACCGAACACGTAGTCCAGGAAAGCAGCTTGTACTTCAATCGGCTTAGTTTACTACCTCACGCTCTCACGCTTCTAAACCGATCTCACGAATATTTAGACGAATACAGAAGGACAAAAGAACACAACTTTCTATTGCTTCATCGACAATTCCAGCGAATAGTCAAATACTATATCATCGCTCGGAAACGATTAGATTGGCGTACTTCTTGTAATCAATTACGTAATGAAACCAACTCAAAAAAATTCTGGGGCTTATTCAAACGCCTTACTCACCAAACACACTGATCACAATGTCCTATTCGTGTTTCTGGCACTGTCCGTATTACCGATGCAGAGAAGACAACAGCTTTCGCTCATCATTTTGAGGACGTTTTCACCCCTCATTCTATTCCACTCTTTACACGTCCATCTCATAATCACATTACCAGCCTTGGCAATCCTACCAGACTGTTGTTTATACCCGCCATAGAAAATCACCTTGATGGTACTTGAACCACTCAAAGTTCCAGTTACCAGTAATGATGTCGATGATCTCCATTATCGCTTTATACAGCTCCTGGAGCTGATGCTATACACTTACAACTAAATTCGGAAGGCACTATCGAATCTAATATTCGCCGTCGAATCGAGTTGTTGCATAGTTTACGAAGCACTAACTGAGGCCTCAGTATGAGCCTGATACTTTATACCTACAAGGTTTTTGTACGCCCTGCTCTAACTCGTGTATATTTCGCCTGGTTGTCGGCTCCATTGAAGCTTTATGACAAATTACAAGTCCTGGAACGTAATACTTTACGCCTTACGAACACCCCAACACTCCTCGTACCGATATACCGGTACTAGAACCACATCTCTATCGTCTTCACTCTCGTCATATCAAAAACCGTATTAGAGACGCTTACTTGATTCTCCATGAACTTCTCGAGCAGACTCCAGCCTTACCACGTTACGCTTATTCGCCAGTCGACCATTTTCTTGCAATTCATGAACGTGAACAGGAGTAAGATTTCTTCAACCTTCGTCGCATTTATAGCCGTCATCTATATACATCTATAGCGCATTATTTCATCAGTTCACTCCGTTTACACTAACACGGCTCTAAATGTCTACACCCACTCTGAATAGCCCGAGAGCAGAAGATTAACTCCCTCGTTCTAACTAACACATGTCCTTGTGTTTCGTTTATTGCACTTCACTTCCTCATTTGCATCATATGGTCTCCTAACATTATTATGCCTAAATAACACGCTTGAATAAATAGGTAAATACAATATAATCTAGACCCATCTCAAATTCCTTACTTATTATTAATTTGATGCCATTGGCCCAAGAGAAGGTGCCCTGTGTCTGTGTCCCGCCCATCTTAGAATGGGAATAGAACTGCACTTGAAAAGCTGGTATTTTCTTAAGTTCTCAGAATTCGTGGATAGACAATCATTGCAGAATGATGCTGCTGGTGTTTCTCTTCATGCCAGAGATAAAGGAAGAAGTCGCTATACAATGGACTTAACATCTTAAAGGGGGTAAAATAAACTCTGGTACAGATAGTAAAGAAAATTATGCGAAACTTAATTTATGAATAAATTTATCTAATAGTTAAAGTGGTCACTATTTTATACCCTCTCGTGCCCCAAGTATGTGATTATTTTAGCCTCACCAGTACTTTTTTAAAGTTTATTCAAGAAAATCTGCTAAGCCTCTAAAAACTTTTAACATAAAAAAGAATGTAGCTTTTAACATAAAAGAAAATCTAATATCAGTGCGTATTTCCATGTATGGGATATGGACGGTAACGTTAAAGTCACCGTTATCGGTGAAGATGTTAACGGATCGACTCGCTTAATGAGTTCGGCTGCGATCTCACTCGAGTTGTCTATTAAAAAAAACAGAATTCAAAACTTTGGTTTCATTCAAGAGTTGTCGGCTAGAGTAATGCAAAATTTTGATTTCCTTCAAGAGTTATCGGCTTGAGTAATTTAAAACTTTAGTTTCCTTCAAGAGTTATCGGCTAGAGTAATTCAAAATTTTGGTTCCCTTCAAGAGTAATTGGCTAAAGTAATTCAAAACTTTGATTTCCTTCAAGAGTTATCAGCTAGAGTAATGCAAAACTTTGGTTTGAATCAAGAGTTACGGGTAGAGTAATTTCAAACTTTGGTTTCCTCCAAGAGTTATCTGCTAGAGTAATTCAAAACTTTTGTTTCCTTCAAGAGTTATTGGCTAGAGCAATTTAAAACTTTAATTTCCTTCAAGAGTTATCGGCTAGAGTAATTCAAAACTTTGATTTCCTTCAAGAGTTATCGGCTAGAGTAATGCAAAACTTTGGTTTCCTTCAAGAGTTGCGGCTAGAGTAATTTAAAACTTTGGTTTCCTTCAAGAGTTATCGGCTAGAGTAATTCAAAACTTTGGTTTCCTTCAAGAGTTATCTGCTGGAGTAATGCAAAACTTTGGTTTCATTCAAGAGTTATCGGCTAGAGTAATGCAAAACTTTGGTTTCATTCAAGAGTTATCGGATAGAGTGATGCAAAACTTTGGTTTCATTCAAGGGTTGTCGGCTAGAGTAATTTAAAACTTTGGTTTCCTTCAAGAGTTATCGGCTAGAGTAATTCAAAACTTTGGTTTCCTTCAAGAGTTATCGGCTAGAGCAATTCAAAACTTTAATTTCCTTCAAGAGTTATCGGCTAGAGTAATTTAAAACTTTGGTTTCCTTCAAGAGTTATCGGCTAGAGTAATTCAAAATTTTGGTTTCCTTCAAGAGTTATTGGCTAGAGTGATGCAAAACTTTGGTTTCCTTCAAGAGTTGCGGCTAGAGTAATTTGAAACTTTGGTTTCATTCAAGAGTTATCGGCTAGAGTAATTCTAAACTTTGGTTTCCTTCAAGAGTTATCGGCTAGAGCAATTCAAAACTTTAATTTCCTTCAAGAGTTATCGGCTAGAGTAATTCAAAACTTTGGTTTCATTCAAGAGTTATCGGCTAGAGCAATTCAAAACTTTAATTTCCTTCAAGAGTTATCGGCTAGAGTAATTTAAAACTTTGGTTTCCTTCAAGAGTTATCGGCTAGAGTAATTCAAAACTGTGGTTTCCTTCAAGAGTTGCGGCTAGAGTAATTTGAAACTTTGGTTTCCTTCAAGAGTTATCTGCTAGAGTAATTCAAAACTTTGGTTTCCTTCAAGAGTTATCGGCTGGAGTAATTCAAAACTTTGGTTTCCTTCAAGAGTTATTGGCTAGAGTAATTCAAAACTTTGATTTCCTTCAAGAGTTATCGGCTAGAGTAATGCAAACTTTGGTTTCATTCAAGAGTTATCGGCTGGAGTAATTCAAAACTTTGGTTTCCTTCAAAAGTTATTGGCTAGAGCAATTCAAAACTGATTTCCTTCAAGAGTTATCCTCTAGAGTAATGCAAAACTTTGGTTTCATTCAAGAGTTGTCGGCTAGAGTAATGTAAAACTATAGTTTCCTTCAAGAGTTATCGGCTAAAGTAATTCAAAACTTTGGTTTCCTTCAAGAGTTATTGGCTAGAGCAATTCAAAACTTTAATTTCCTTCAAAAGTTATCGGCTGGAGTAATTTAAACCTTTGCTTTCCTTCAAGAGTTATCGGCTAGAGTAATGCAAAACTTTGGTTTCCTTCAAGAGTTATTGGCTAGAGCAATTCAAAACTTTGATTTCCTTCAAGAGTTATCGGCTAGAGTAATGCAAAACTTTGGTTTCATTCAAGGGTTGTTGGCTAGAGTAATTCTAAACTTATCTGTCGTTCAAGAGTTATCGTGTTGAATAGCTGAAGAACGAATGTACGCACTAACAGTACATTCTTGTAAAGCACACTAACATGATGCTAATAAAGAAGAAACTAGAAGAATGTAATAGGAATATTGAATTATTTCAGTAGTCTATCATTCTGTAATGAAAATGTACATATTTCTGGAATCTATTTAGAAAGCATGCTTGAACACTCTCCCCTTTTGTAGCCTATATACGATCCTAAAGCTTTCTATACATGTTCAACTCTATACAAATATCTGACAATTGCGATTATATGAAAACCAAGTTAACTGCGATTACTTTCTTTTGAGAGTCCTTTCAAAAATATGACTTGCAACGATATTGTTATTCATCATTTCAGTTTGTATAAAATTTAGGATTAATATTTTATATCAAGGCTTAAAACTAGTCGAAAAAATTTGCGAGAAAAAAAATACATCGTAAAGATACATTGGCCAACCAAAAACATTATAACCACCCACTATTTATTGAACAAAGTCGTTGGGGCTGAAGTAAGAGGCACAACAGAACCACTCGCCAGGCGGTGACGAGAATTTCATTCGATCAATCAGTGTGGTGCTTGTACATACAATGGGGAAAACCGGCGATACCCCAGTTTGATAGGGGTCAGATTGTGATGGCCAGATGACTGGGAACGAGGATCTCGGGGCCAGATGACTGGGAACGAGGATCTCGGAGCCAGATGTTCGCGAGCTGCCGTGGTTAGTGCCTTCTAAAGACGGTAAAAGAACGGTGAAAACAGCACCAAACTACAAGACATAGGACAGCCACATCTTATTTTTAAAAAATCGGATTATCGTAAACTGTCGAGACTGGTACAACAGGATAGGGCGAAAACTGACACAATTTAGAGCAGAATATAATAATGGACAAAGCATGAGTATGTCTGAGCACACAGTTAACCTACACTATTAGATATGGGCCTCCGCACTCGATATATCATACGTGTACCAATATTAACCATATGGCATCACCAATAATGACTGGAATGGGTACGTGCCCACTGTCATTGAACCGCAGAGCAATAGCAGAACATTGCATGGTCTGATGAATTACGATAGGCCATCATGACACCAATGACCGGGTCAGAATCCGTTGTCTTCCAGCGAACAGCTGCTCGAGACGTGTGTACAGCAGGATGACGACAGGCCGGAGATGGCTCCATTATGGTTTGGAGCGTTTCATATGGTAATCCATGGGTCCAGTCGTGCGTCTGGAAGGCACCATGACAACACCTAGCTATCGGTGGGTCATTGTTGATCACATATATCCATTCATGTTGACCATATTTACAAATAAGAATGGCATCTTTCATCAAAACAACGCTCCTTATAACAAGATCAATGTTGTGCTGCAATATTTGAACAGCATAGTGAATTTCATTTGTTGGAGTGACTCCAAACTCACCCGGTCATAATCCAATTAAACACCTGTGGGATATCATTGAATGTATGAATCATCAACCTCCCTCTCCACGGAATTTATAGGAATTAAGTAACTCGTATGTGCAGATGTGGTGACCAATGTCTTTTGCCACCTAACAATATGTCATTGCTTCCCATGTTAAAACCGCATTGTTGCTGCTCTGCAGGTCACCGGCAGACTCACCAAATATTAAGGATATGGTCATAATGTTCTGAGTGGTCATAATGTATTTGATGAGCAAATACACAACTAAGGAGATTGAGATAGCACAACATTTGTTTTATGATTTTCTTACGAAAGCGAATGACAGAATCTTGAAGAAGCCATCAATTGGTGGCCAACGCTTTTAAAGAGTTGCAGTAAGCAATTTACACAAGTTTATGCTATCCTTGCGAACTTCGAGATCATTTATTTTTATTTTATTTTTTTTAATTTTTTTAAAAGGATGAAAGCTAGTTATTCATCAACGGTGAAGCTCTAATTATTTTGTACATGAGAGATTGCAAAACAAAAATATTCTTGTTGATATAGGAACTTTCTACCAGTGAAGATGCATGACTAATAATACGATATAAGGAGTAAACAATAAGATAAATGCATTGCGTGGTAGACTCCACCTGAAGGTTCAAGGTTTGAATTCCTGCTCTAATTCGGAAACAGAAGACATGAAATACGATATTTATCAGAATGGAACTTAACCTAAAAGATCAAAACAAAGGAAAGATACAAAGAGATGGGTGAGAGGATTGAGAGAATCGTTCGAAACTACGAAACTAATGGTGCTTTCAGAAAATCCCTAAGAGCTTTGGCTCATGTTCAGAAGCAGGATTAGGGATGCGCACAAGTCGAGACACACTGTAAAATTCGAGACGAGTCGAGACAAACATATTACTCGACTCGAATTTTCGAGTCGAGACACGAGTCAAGACTGCTCGTAAAAATCTCGATTCGACTCGAATGTCTCGAAAATCTTTCTATAATTTTGAATATTATTTTGAATAAAGTATTCATTCAGAAACAGCCTTGAAACCAATTCCAGCATTTAATACTTTAGGAAGGTATAGAACGCATAAACTTAATAGTTAATCTTTCGAGACCAAGATTCAATTTTCAGCTCAATTCAGTTTATTAATACTAATACATTAATGTCGTGATATTTGGTTGTGCTTCAAATATAATAATAATAATAATAATAATAATAATAATAATAATAATAATAATAATAATAATAATAATAATAATAATAATAATAATAATCTTTGATTATCTTGTTTGTATAAACCTACACTTAGAAAAACAATGTAGGTGGCGTACTTAAAAAGATAGGTTATATGCGTGATTCCTGTAGTTTTTGGACAACGTACAGCAGACGTATACCCGAAAACGCGTGTTTTATCATACTTTCTGTATAAGTGTTCCATCTAAAACTACTTTCCGTATGAAACAATGTAGGCGGTCAGGATCTCACATGCAAATGGACGTATATAACATATAGCTGACGAAGGTAACATAGGTATATGCATGTGATATACGGAAAATTGTTAGATGTCAGACATCCTGCAACGGCATGATGTAACATCTAAGGGCAGTGCCTATGTAGCATACGGATAACGTATGCACCGTACTAATTTCTATAGTAAGCAAGAGGATACCGTATATTTGTACAATATACCGCTGTTCGGAGAATGGATTTTTCTCTGTGTATTGATGGAGTGGTTCGAGGAACACAGGGGCGAGTTCCAAGTGATGTGCTGGTCCCCAACTAGTGATGGGTAAATTCCCGGGAAGATATTTTTCGGGAATATTCCCTGGGAATATTCCCGGGAAGATTCCCAAAATGGGAATTTATCCGGGAAATTATGTTCAATCAGAAAGAAAATTCCATTCTATTACTATATTATGATTTCAAAGTTGAATTAAGTTTTATATCACAGCATATTATTACTGTTGTCCATAGAAGATTCTTTAAAATGTATATTCTGAATGGTACTATGTTACTTTATTAACACTTTATTATATTTAGAGAGTACGCACAAATGTATATTTATTTACAATATGTTCTATCAATTAAATATGTGTGAAAATATAGTAAATTATATAGTAAATTATATAGTAACAGTTTAAATTTATATGTAAGTGGATTTGCTCAACTTTACTCTATTACTGATATTATAAACACATTGGGCCGTATGCAGAGTCGTTTTGAAGCGCGATTAGTGCCGTACTAAAGAGTTCAACTAACATAAGTCTCCTGCAGTAGTCAGTGTTTTAGTATGATGCTAATCATACTTCGAAACGACTCTGCATAAGGCAGATTAAATTTATAAATGTTATAAACCAATTAGATTGGGTAAATGCTAGAAGATACATATCTCACCAATTTATCAACATTTGCGCATCCATATTTATGTTCACAAAATTTGCAAGATACTTACTTATCTTTATATTTTAGCACATAACATTGCCATACACGACCTTTCATTCTATCTATTTCTCAAAATTCCATACGTAAGTTCACATGTAAAAGAAGTCCGAGTACTTCCTCAGAAATTCGAGTCAGAGAGAGAAGACAGACTGACGTCTATTACTAATGGTGATTCAGGGTTTATTAATAGTACTTCATCTCTATTTCTACATAATTCTAAATTACTTTACAAAATGGTTCCTTTTCATCATTTGTAAATTAGTACTTTTTCTAATTTTGACTGTTCTTTAACATTGGGGGCCAGCTTTTGCACCTACTTTTTTGCGATATTCTATTCCGATGCGGTTGCTTTATGGTTTCATACGTTAAATTACGTTACCAACATTAAATTCAGACAGCGTTGCAGAGCGAGCGTTAGCGAATGAAGGCGGGCTAGAGCCCCGCATGGCATTTGTTTTCTATCTTCGTTATCAACAATTCACTTTCTTTTCTTACATAAATCACTCCACTTACCTTTCCGTTTTGTATAAATTCCCTACTGCCCTAAAAAAAAATGTGTTCGATGCTTTTTTGACTACTTGAGCATGACCATCAACTCATTTCTTCCGTAAATCATACTACTTTTTGCTAGTTTTGTCACCCCAATTCTAAACAATTAACTTACATTTTTAGTGCAAATGGAAATCGAACTTAAAAAAGCATATTATTAGTTATATAAAGTACCGTCAAATAATTAAAAATTTTTTAACCTGCAAATTCTTTAAAACCTAGAAGTAAACCATAATATATTAAAATAAAGTAATCAGTCATATGGTTCTTATAATTTGGAAGATAAAGTAAAAAATGGAAATAAATTCCTTTCCGGGAATCTATAGGCCAGGGAAAAAACCCGGGAATATTCCCATTTTTAAATTCCTTCCCACCGGGAATATTCCCACTGCCCATCACTATCCCCAACTCGCCGGATCTAAACGCAATTGAATACACATCTGGGGTGTGATTGAACGTGACGACAGAGCGCATAGCCCCGCTCCCCGAAATTTAAGGGGAATTAGGTGACCTGTGTGTGCACATGTGGTGCCAACTCTCTCCAGCGACCTACCAAAGGATCATTGTGTCTATGCCAAGACGCGTCGCCGTTGTTATCCGTGCCAAAGGTAGACATACTGACAATTAGGTAGGTAGTCATAATGTTCTGGCTAATACGTGCGTATATTTTAACTCATATATTTTGTCTCGACTCGAATTTCGAGACGCCTCGTCTCAAATTCGAGTCGAGTCGAGACACGAGTTGAGACAAACATATTTTCGAGTCGAGTCAACATTTTCTCGAGACGAGTCGAGAAAGGCTTAAATCTCGACTCGTGCGCGTCCCTAAGCAGGATTAATGCACACTCTCCGGTAAAACTACGACGGATAACGATGCTGATACCTGGTTGTCCATATGTGGTATATAATAACACTACTAGAGAAGCGTTATAAAAAGACCATGAAGTGAATCTGTACCACCACCACTACTTATTTTAAATACTCCAAAATAGTTGCGCATTGGCTGGGAGTTCCGACTAATTTGCCGGTCTCAGGCTTAGAAAAAGAGTTTGGGAAATCTCTTTTTTTTTGGGGGGGGGTGAGACTACATCTCCAGTCAGCAAGTAAACATATTTATGTAGAAAACCATTTTGTAATTTTAGAGACGGCATCGTATTTCAGTTTTACTTTGAAATTTTATCGAAGGACCTTAAAGTGCAGTGAAGGGATTACACCCCAAAGCAATATCATGAGCATTTCTTCTACGTTATTAAATGAATTGGATCTTAAAATCAATTTAATCGAATAATTTATAATGGGATAAAGATAATAACCCTAGATATACGTATAAGAATCTATGGATATATAGGAATATATTATTTTTTTTAGATACGTAAATGTCAATTTAATCTGTAGATCATTTAGGTCAGTAAAACACCTCACAACAAAATGAGCTTCTGTCACGCACGCCATATCGATCACGTAACGAAAACTCTCGAGTTTTGAAAGGTTTAAAAACTGCTTTAGTGCTTTCGTCCGTTTTATATTCTATCAGTTTCTTTTTCATTTTTAGGTAAAAACTAGGCTATATATTTATGAATGCGATACAATAGTTTAAAATAAACATCTAAAATAATATGTCTGAAATAAACGAAATGTTACTAAAGAACAGGATTATTATTATTATTATTATTATTATTATTATTATTATTATTATTATTATATAAACCATAATGCAATTAACAATATCGTGGCCTGTAAAGCAGGACTGGAGAACACTTCTTGATTTACGTAAGAAAAAAAAATTCTACATTATCATTAGCGTGTAACGAAAAGGAAATATCCATATAAACACATCAATCGATATATCCATATAAACACATCAATCGATATACCCTATATCCAAATAAAAATATCAATCGATATATCCATATAAACACATCAATCGATATATCCATATAAATACATCAATCGATATATCCATATAAATACATCAATCGATATATCCATATAAATACATCAATCGATATATCCATATAAATACATCAATCGATATATCCATATAAATACATCAATCGATATATCCATATAAATACATCAATCGATATATCCATATAAATACATCAATCGATATATCCATATAAATACATCAATCGATATATCCATATAAATACATCAATCGATATATCCATATAAACACATCAATCGATATGTTCCGTTGAACTCAACAAACATGTGGATAAATGTAAATCCTTATGTGTAGTTTCGAGAAAATAACCAAAAGCGAATTCTTTAGTAAGCATAGAAAGTGATGATGTGGGATAATTGCGCCAGCTACTGAGATGAAACTGACACTGAAATTATGCCTTCATCAAGCATTTAAAATTATATTAGCAAGAGGACAGGTTAACGCAGTATGATTAGTGAGATATAGCTAAATATTACGATCACTTTTTGGGGGGGGAGGTTAACGTTCTACGATTATGCACTGAGACTAAGGGAGATGGCAATGGTTAGACGGATGATAATAGTTTAATGCCGAATGTGAAAGGAAACGAAAGAACCCCAAGAAAACCTACGCACTGGTGTTTGTGCACCACAAATCCACGTGGTTTCGTGAGAACTGGGATCGAACCAGGTACTCAACTTACCAGAGGTGAGCGCTTTTCCACTGCATCCCTAATATAATGTTGTTCAAAGACTTTATATAGGGCTATATAAGTTTTGTCAATGACATTGAAATAAACAAAGCGATACAGGTTGAGCGCAAGAAATATCTGCAATCCTGGATTTCTTTAAATCTCAAAGCTATACAAAATGGTCTTAGGTCCTTTCGGCAATAATCCATTCGATTATGTTTTCTAACTTTCCCGTTAATATATTAGTCGAGAAGCCGAAATCTTTATGTGAAATCTAAAAATGTCATCTTTTTTAGAGCTTGTCATATGGTGAAACCCTAACTGCATCAGTATGATTTAACAATGGAAATGCATCTCAGGTTAAAATCAAGACGATTCTTATTGGTCACAGTCTTTTAACCACAAAATATCGTTGCCCATTACCAGTGTGTGAAGTCACGCACTCTAACGAGACCCGTGGAATGGATTATCTTAGCACTTTCCTTCCAGGATCACGTCCTTGATTATTTATAAATTATTTCAATTTGTGAACCAACTGAACTAATCCTTTCCATGGACAAAGCGTTCTCAGGTTGCTTCCAGAGCTAGTGATTCTTCCCAGGGAAGGAATGCTCTTTCACATCATTCGTGCGCGGAAGCTAATTTTAAAACAAGATTAAAAATTCATAGAATATAAATGAGTCGTCAGAAGTTTCTTCAAGAACATGCATACATAAACAAAATAAAAGTGAACTGCTTCAGAAAGGCAAGAAAAAAAGAAAACATTGTCATTCATTTTCCATGAAGAGATTAAATTCTATAGACAGTATAATTTAATTTAAAAAAAAAAATTATAGGATATCTCCAACACTAACACCCGCAAGGTTTTTTTTTTTTTTTTTTTTTTTTTTCAAGGAGGGGCAGAAGATCCTGGAAACGCACACGCGAAGTTGCGAACATGCATATTTTGATGCACATAACGATTGATGTGAAACAATTCTTATTGACGCAAATTGGATAGCTTTGTTAAGTACAGTAATGTATTAAATGCTGCAGTGTGTGAGTAAGCAAATCTAACATGTTTTGACATATATTTCAAGGAACTGAATTCCTTTCGAAAATACTAGGGGAGGCAATTGCTATCCCTTACCCCGTGCTGCTGGCACCCATAGTCTCCCATAGTATGAGAAGCCAGAACATTAACTTCATGGGGAATAACATGAGTTCACTTTACACTTACAAGCAGTTTCGAGTACATAAGTGGAAGTACAGTGGCACCTTGGAATACAAACTTCATTCGTTCCAGAACCCTATACGAGTTCCAGGCTAAGTTATATGGTTGAACCTCGATATTTTGAACCTTGATAAATCGGATTTTTTTCACATTCTCTTCAACTCTCCATAACACTCAATGTTTAAAAAACTGTAAGTCGAATGTTTAAAAATTACAACCTCGATACGTCGAATTTTAAGGATTTCATAATTATATTCAAAAACCTTGATGACTCGTACTTTCATGTGTGAATCTCTATAATTCGAATTTCCTTTGATGTGTGACCTCGATGACTCGAAGCTATAGCTTTATGTTTTTATATAAGTGTCATTATTGTTAATAATTGTGTTTTACTCATACCTAGACATGAAAGCACCATCTACCTGCTTCTAGGTCAATAACTTTTCTTCTGTCTTTCGCAAATCAGTCCACGTTTGTCTATTGTGCACGCTAGGAACGCGGAACCTCGGTATCTCAAATTTTTGTTGTGGCCATCTTGACAACTCGAAAAACTCGATAACTCGTAGCACCGAATATCACTAGAAATACCTTCACTCCAGCCTCCGATCACGAACTGAACGACACAAAGCACATGACTGCACAGGGGAAATATCCGCAAAAACATACAAAATATGATGCGCTGGGCACCCAGATTCGAAAGCAGCGTTTGTACGTACGTATTTCGTTGCAAAATTTGCTCTAATGTTTCATTTATATTCCAAGTTGTTTGAGTTCCAGGATTTTCGGATTTCCCGGTACAATATTTTATTATCAAATTCGATCTTCCTAGAAACAAAAGCATTTGAGACTCTGATTTTTAACAACTTCTACAAATTGCAAATTGACTACAAAATTAATAAACCACGTAATTCTATCAAGTGGATATAAAGCTGGTCTGCCTGTAGAACACAAAAACCATCTCCAGCTTCCATGGAAAAAAGAAATACCGGAACAACCAGACAAGTATAATTAAGCAAAGGCTGATTCTAACGAAACTCCAGATTAAAAAAAAAAAAAAAAAAAAAAAAGTGTCAAAATTCATCTTTCGTTTAGCGACGAAAGGAATCACTAAGATAATAAGGGCACAAATCTTCACGATAATAGAGCAATCAAATTAAAAATAAGAAGAAAGCGAGAAAGAAAAATCTGCATTGCCTTCTGTCGAAAAAACAATGGAATGGAGATGCTAAAATTTTGAGTTAGGTTCTACATTCAATCTAACAACAAGATAGGAACTTGTTATATCCGTCACGAAATAAGTTATAAGGATTTCCTGTCTGCTTATATCTATTTTTGAGCATATGCTGGTATTTATCTAAGTAAACTACTGAAAACTTAAGGAAGGGTGAGCACCTTCTCTGGTTATACTGAAGCTAGCCTGCAAGTTGTCCAATCTATGTACGTGTGCATCTATGTACACAGACGTTAGGACTGATGCCTCGATAATGTATAAGGTATTACGTGGTGCCCAATTTGTTAGGGTACTTGCACTGCCAATCGTATCCTCGATGGTACTGAATATGTTATGATGAATTAAACCACCATATAAGGTTGTTAGCTCACCAGTTACTATCTAAGTATTTACCTCGTCACTTGTTTCAGGTAAATACAATTAGCAGTAGCATAGGGTATCTTATAAAAGCAGAGGCTATAATATCAAAGCAACGTGTGCACACGCTGATAGTCCCTCCTACCGATTGTTACTTCAATATTTAGCGAATACACACAGAAAAATGTATTCTTCTCTGTTTTCATACTTATTGATTTAACTTCGCTATTTGGTTAGCGTATGTGTCTTCGGCGTGGGAGACCCGGGTTCGATTCCCGGCGGAACCTCATATGGGTCGGCTTCCACGTTAATCAGTAGTCCAAGTCTCATATAGCTTCGCTGCTAAACGAGGCGTTAAACTCAAAAATCAACTCAACTCAAATAACTTCGCTATTATTACTGTAGGTCCTAACATTCAGTTCCTATTCACTCATGATGAGCAATTACTTCTCAAAGTAAATTTAAAAGCTAATTCTAAACAAGACTTCTACAGTCGAGCCTATTAAACTCTACTTAAATATAGCGTATATTGCATTTCCTATTAAAATTGCAAATGAACGTGACTACCTATCACGTAGCTCCTTTACTGATGACGCAACCTTTTATCTGGATATAAAATTAAACAAATACAATAGACGGATTTAGGGTTTCGAGAACACTCATGTAGGGATGCGTTCGAGTCGAGTCGAGTCGAGATTTAAGCCTGTCTCGACTCGTCTCGAGAAAGTGTTGTCTCGACTCGTGTCTCGACTCGAAAATATGGTGCTGTCTCGACTCGTGTCTCGACTCGACAGTCTCTGTCTCGACTCGACTCGAATTCGAGTCGAGACGTCTCGAAATTCGAGTCGAGACAAAATATACGAGTTAAAATATACACACACATCAGCCAGACCGTTATGACTACCTACCTAATTGTTAGTATGTTTAACTTTTGGCACGAATAACAACGGCAACGCGTCTTGGCATGGTCGCAATGTTCCTCGGTGGGTCGCTGGAGAGAGTTGGCACCACATATGCACACACAGGTCATCTAATTTCCGTAAATTCCGGGGAGGGGTGATGCACCCTCACGTTACGTTCAATCACATCCAGATGTGATCGATTGGGTTCAGATCCAGAGAGTTTGGGGGCCAGCACATCACTTGGAACTCGCTCCTGTGTTCCTCGAACCACTCCATCACACTCCTGGCCTTGTGACGTGGTGCATTATTTTGTCAAAAAATTCCACTACCGATGGAAAACATGGCCGTCATGAAGGGGGTGTACGTAGTCTGCAAGCAGCGTGCGACACCTCGGCCGTCATGGTGCTTTGCTCGAGTAACTGGACACATGGATGATCACCTGAATGTTCCCTAGATAATAATTAAGCCGCAGCCAGTTTGTCTCCGTCCCGCAGTACAGATGTCAAGGAGCTGTTCCCTTTGAACACGACGGATTCACACCCTCACATCGTCATGATGAAGAAGATATCGGGATTCATCAGACAATGCAATGCTCTGCCATTGTGCCAAGGTCTAGTGGTGATGGTCACGTGTTCATTTCAGTTATAGTTGCCGATGTCGTGGTGTTAACATTCGCCATCGTTAGGAGTGTTCGGTGCACTGTGTGTTCAGACTAGTGTTGTGAAGGCCTGTGATAAAAACGGAAATTTTGGGTAAAAAACACTTTTTTTTTACTGTTTTCCCGAGCTGGGGAAAAAACGGAAAATTTGGTATGATCAGAATCATCATTCTTGTTAATTACAGAATCATTTTAGTTAATATGTTAAATCAAACATATATTTCATAGAGATATCTTCATTGTTCTACGTAAAATTCCGGAAATTTTGAAACCATTAGAAAAAATCATTTGTTCGGAACTATTGGCAAAAACAGGAAAATGTAGTTTAAAAACTATTTGTTGGCCTGATGCTAGTGATCTTACTTGCTGTAACATGTCTGCAACATATACAGTGGGAAGTGGAAAATCCGAACTAATTGGGACCACAGGTATTCGATTTTCAAATTGTTCGGATTTTCGAAAATGACCAAGAAAATGTCTCTTAGGCTTACATATACTGTACGGTATGTTCTTCTATCGATACAGCGGTTATTCAGTACATACAGTAATTACAATACCGTACGTAAGGCTACTTACATTTAATGTTTCTTAAGAACCTGCTTGTACTTTAAATAACACTGATCTTGTAAGTCACACTTAAAACTTATAGGCCTAAGAAAAAATAAAAATAAAAATACATGACAAACAAATACATATAAATAAACTTTTGTAAAAAGAAAAAAAAACTGACTTCACATAACGTCGATGGACACGCCATTGTTTGTTTATCGCTAGCGTTAAGACAAAATGTAAAAAGCTTTTAGGGACCGCGTTCGGATTTTTGACGTTAGGATTATCGACGTCCTACTGTATACACAATGTATTTCGCTAACGGAAAAATACTTAAAGCAACAGGTTTTAATTATACTTTACACACATATACCGCACAAGTGAGTAAATTTGAGCAGCGAGAAATATATTAAATGAAACTTCCGTTAGTTATTAAAGACTAGCAGAATATCCGTTCCTCGCACGGGGAGAATAAGTTTCATTTTTGGACACAAAGGGCACCAAAACTGTCACCAATGAACTTGTTGAGCTCCAAAACTATGAATTTGACATTCATATCGATAATTTTCAATTATCTTTACATGTCACCATCCTCCTTAGAGTACTAATGGGGCTGAATTTGTGGATTTAAACGGCATCTTCTGTTCATCTCAACGAGTATGGATTCGAGGCCATTTTCGATCATGTTTATCTATATATATAAAAGAGAACGCACAAATCCTTTGTTCCCTCATCACGCTAATACGGCTGAACCAATTTCTTTCATTTTTGGGGGGTTATTAGGATTTGGACCCTAGATGGTTTTTATCATATCACTTTAATTTTTAATTACCAGTGTCTTGAGATAATTGACCATTCAAGTGTCCATAACGTACAAATCCTTTGTTAGTTCATCATAGGTAAAAATAAACGTATTTATATGCAACCCGCATGACCGTGTCACTCGGCGGGTTAACATAAATGACAGGCAATATAATGTTAACATTTACTGCAATCTACTATGGTTTTTATCATATCACTTGAAAGCGAAAAAGTAAAAATTATCTAAGTAACAAAGTTTATTGCGTTCCGGGGTGACCGCAGCGAAGCGGGGCGGGTTAACATAAATGACAGGCGATATAATGTTAACATTTACTGCAATCTTCTATGGTTTTTATCATATCACTTGAAAGCGAAAAAGTAAAAATTATCTAAGTAACAACGTTTATTGCGTTCCGGGGTGACCGCAGCGAAGCGGGGTGAACGCTGCTAGTATATATATATATATATATACAGAGGCGGATCCAAGGGGGCTATAGCCTCCCCCTTCACACTCAAGTATACACTGCATAAAATGGGCTTCAATCCTGCTTTACACTGGATAAAACTGCAAACTATGGTTTAGCCCCTCCCTTGATCATATCCTGGATCCGCCACTATATATATATATATATATATATATATATATATATATATATATATATATATATATATATATATATATATATATATATATACTGTATATATATATATATATATATATATACTGTATATATACTGTATATAATGCTCAAAAAAATTAGGGGTTCAGCTGAAATATCACACAAGACCTTAAGATAGTGTATGAATAAGCTTGTGTTTGACTCATATTATCATACAAGAAGGAATGCTTTAAGATACACTAGAAAAATGGGGCACATACTGGTGTTGGGGCACGGAAAACCTTGTTCACATGGCTCATGACACAAGACGGTTATGTGTGCACCTTTTGAACTGCTCACAAACAGGCAAGGCAACAACACTGATTGTTCCTTAATATGTCATATGATCACTTAGAATAGCCAACAGGGCCTCGCACCTGCGTGGCATGGATTCAATCAGATTATCGATGAGTTCTTGAGGGATGTTGTGCCACTCATCCAGAAGAGCGACTTCCAGCTCTGGAATGGTTGTTGGATTTACTGGCGTAGCAGCAATTCGTCTGCCAAGCATTATCCAGACATGCTCAATTGGAACGAGATCCGGAATCCGGAGAGCATGCTTGCCACTTCATCCGAGCGATACCCTCAGCATCCAGCATCTCATCCACTAACCGAGCTATGTGAGGACGAGTATTGTCATCCATAAAAAGGAACGAATCACCAATGGCACCAGCATAAGGAAGAACAAGAGTTTTCGTGATCTCATACCTATATCTGAGAGCCGTCAAAGAGCCATTTCGGATGATGTGGACCTCAGTACGCCCACCAATGCTGATTCCTGCCTACACCATCAGTACACCACCATGATACTGGGATGTTTCTCGCACAAACATGAGATTGTGTCGTGTTCCACACTCTCTCCAGATGAAAACACGTCGATTATCAGGCTCTACACTGAATCGAGACTCGTCAGAGAACAAAACATTGCCCCATTCATTGCGTCCCCACCCACGATGTTCCTCCGCCTACGCTCTTCGATCAACACGGTGTCATGCAGTTAATGGGACACACACCATAGGCCTACGTGCGTAGAGACCATCTTCTCGAAGGCGATTGCGGACCGTTTGAGTAGATACTATGCGTCCTGTTGTTGTTCGGAAGGCTCGCGGCAGCACAGTTGTATTCTGACGCCGGTTTCGACGGGCTGTTAACAAGAGATAACGATCGTCTCTGGCTTTGGTTGCTAGTGGACGGCCCTGTCCTTGTCTTCTTTGAACACTTCCAGTTGTTTGAAATCGATTCCACAATCGGGAAATCACACTCTGTGCCACTCCTATGGCATGTGCCACCTCCCGCCATGACTGACCAGCTTCCAACCTCATTGAGGGCCGCGGTGGCTCAGTGGTAGAGCGTTCACCTCTGGTGCTTGGGGTCCCGGGTTCGATCCCAGCCCCTGCCAAGTGAACTTTGTGGTGTACAAACACCGTGTGCGTGGATTTTCTCGGGGTTCTCCCGTTTCCTCCCACTTTCTTCATTCCACCCTTTCACTCATCTCTCATCATCACCGTCTCCTTTAGCCTAACCGGCATAACCGTGGGACGCAAAACTTAAAGATTTTTTCCCTGCCCGCATACAATTATCGCAAATGGAAGTGTCACCATCGATATTAGTGACCGCGAAAACTATGGATTTGACACTAATATCGGTCATTTTGGATTACTTTTACATGTCTCGGTATCTGACCCCCCCCCCCCCGGTGACCACCGGCCCGAATAGGGTGGATTTGTAAGTTAATGTGATCAGAGTTTCACCATTGATTTCAGCGACCGCAAAAACTGAATTCGACAGTAATATCGGCCATTTTCTACCACTTTTACATGTCCCTGTAAGCGCACTCTGAGACCCCCTGGTTCGAATTTTGAAAAAAAAAAGATTCGTCTTGATCTGGGGCCTGGGCCAGGGTACCCCTGACTAAAATTTGTAACTCTCGGTCCACTCGTCTGGTCCCCAGGCTGCATACAGACAGACAAACACAAACAAACTATTTATTTTATTTATATTAGACTAGATAGATTCTTGCAAATTATGCCAGATTTTCATATTATCTTTCCGAACTAATTTTAAAGACCCGCTCCTATTTATCTTTATATATATACACAGTATATCTATATTTATATCTATCTATAGCTATATATGTATATAACAAACGCAGGAATTACACCCTAAATAACGCTCCTGGAGGACCCCTTTCTCAAAAAAATTGCTGGGGAAACACTTGTAGAAACTTCAGTTTTCGTGCCAGACGATTACCGAGACCTGGTGATAAAAAAAACTCCTTTAGCGATCGAATTAAAAAAATAGTTCTCCTCAGGTTAGTATTCACTGAGAATATTGTTATAAAATTTAAATTTTATGGGTAAATCAGTAGACTTTGAATACATCTACATCGTATCCACTGAGTTGCGAAATTGTGTACCTCCAGACATGGGCGGTCGAAGAAAATTTTCTAGGGGGCATCTTCAATGTTTGCTATATTAGTCTTGCATTTAATGTGCATGGTTTGTTATATTACGTATACGTTATAACGACTCTATAGAAAAGCGTCGTCAACCTGGTCCGTCTTGTAATATATAAGTTACGAAGCGATAATTACTTTTCTTTATGCAAGAATCAACTCAGATATTCAAAGATCATTAGTCTCACCTTTATTGCTTGATATGTCTTAAATATTCCTTTTTAAAACCGTGAAATACATAAATTCACTTGACTAGGTCAACACATAACATGTACATAGCCACAACTATCCCATAATAATCTCTTACATATATTAAAAACATTCTTCTTTTCTGTAAATTAAAAATGAACATTCTACTAAGTATATTACATATTTATGAGCACTTTTTGCCCACGGTACAGGTAAATATTATACAAACTAAAGTATTTCGTTATAGAAAATGTCGCCCGACAAAGGGACTGAATATAAAAGTCATGAGTAGGCTTGGCTTTTATATTCAAGAACCACTGGTCTGATTAGATTAATGTTCGTACATTACATATGTTCTTTATATTTTGATCACACCTCGTATATATCTTCATTACTTTTTGGTTAACCCTCATATATATATAAAATATTAGTTATTATCATTCACATAAATACATTTACAATAAATCTTTGATTTCATTAATATTTCTCTTTTATTACATTATTATTTATTCTTTATCATTAAAAACATCGTCGCTTAGAAATATAATTAACGAGGGTGAAACACAAATTATCAAGATTACTAGTTTCGATCATTATTACAAACGATGATGTGACAAATAATATTTGTTCTTTTCGGGCGCATTGTATAACAAATAAGTTAGATGTTGCAATAGTAATGTATACATAGTAGCACTAAGATGTCCAAAATAAAGAAGAATTTCACTCAAGGTAGTCATTGAATAATTGATTTTATAGAATGGATCTTATTCTTAACATAATCTTTGATAATTAAACACAAATCAATCTGATATAAAATAATTTTTGCCTTTAACTAATTATAAATTGAATTATGATTCTTCACATTAATAAGAAAGAATAAAAATTAAACATAACCTACGTTTGAATAATCAAATGGAAGTAAATAAATTTATTTTACAGAAACAAAAGACACCTTTTTGTTATTAAATAAACACATTTTTCATTATTATTGTTATTTTTCATTCTTATTTATTTGATCAAGAATGTTGGGTGCTACTAACTCTTTAACTAGATGCATCCATTTTTCCTTTGTATACGGAGTAGGCTTCCAAACCTTTAACTCATCTATGTTGCGAAGTTCAATTGACATCCCCGTTTTAGCGTTTAACAATTCGAAGACTTTAGGATTTATCTCCTTAAAACATAAATAAGGGCCTGAAAAAATGTCACAAAATTTATAGATTTTCTTTAACAACATATTACTTTGCGGATGTTGTTTAACGAAAACTAAATCGTTGACCTTGATCCGATATTTTCCTTCTTGTAAAGACTCTACTTGCGAATTACGTTTCAAAAACTTGTTGTGTCTTCGGATCTTAACCATGTTCACTAAATTGGATGAGTCTATAATTGTCGAATCTTCTAATTTGACATCAAAATGTTGTTCCACGGGGAAAATTACATCAGAGCCATTATGCACCTTGGCCGGAGACACACCTAAAGTGTCTGATATAGAATGGTTCAAAAGGTACGTAATTTGGTTGACATGCTTAATCCATTCAGCATGTTTATCCTTACAAAAGTGCCGAAACAACATACCGAAATTGCGATGTACATTTTCTACTACGGAGCTACTTGGGTGGTACGGAGTCACAAAATGAATTTTAATGTTGGCCTTATTCATGGCTTTGAGAAACACATCACTTTTGAATTGTGAGCCGTTATCGCATAATATATGCTCGATAGGGCCACAATGTGGAATATATACATTTAGAATTTTATTCACTATAGCAGCGGAGGTTGCTTTGCGCAAGGGGTAGGCTACCACATATCGTGAAAAGATATCCATTGTTGTTAACAAATAAACTTCTCCAGTAGCTGCTCTGGGTAACGGTCCATATAAATCAATCGATAGGAATGAATGTGGTCTCTCCGGTGTTATTGAAAGCATTGGTTTTTGTATAGCCTGATAATTATGCTTAATTTGCATACACTCGATACAGTCATTGATATAATTTTTGACCTGAGCTCGCATTCCTTTCCAATAAAAAGATTTATTAATCAAGGCACATACCTTTACATACCCAAAATGTCCAAAATCGTCATGGTAGGCCTTTAAGATGCGTGCTGTTAACGTAGGTGGAATACAAATTTTGTTCCTAGATTTGAACTTAAAATCCTTAATGAGTAAAATTCCGTTATTTAATTTAAATCTGGAATTCCAGTGCTTGGGACAACTACATCCATCGCCACATGAAGATAAATGTTCCATGATTTGTTGGTATTCATGATACTTCATTTGATGTTCTCTTAAATCTTCTATTGAAATGGTAGCTATTTCATCTTGTAAGATCTTAAATTCATTAATAGACAAAATATGTTGCTCTTCTCCAGGAAACAGGCGTGATAAAGTATCTACGGGTCCATTATCTACTCCTTTAATGTGTTGCACTTCGAAATCATAAGCTTGCAGATCTAACGACCAGCGAAGTAATCTGTTATTATACCCCTGTACGCTATTAAGATATCGCAATGAATTATGGTCGGTAAGTACTATGAAATGACATCCGCTCAGATAGGGAGCGAATTTTTGTATAGCAAAACGTACAGCCAAAAGTTCAATTTCTGTTGTAGTGTATCCCTTTTCAGCTTTCTTTAAAGTACGGCTAGCGCAATGTATAACAGCTGGTTCCTGCATAGTTGGGTTAGGCTGCCAGAGTACTGCAGAGATTCCAAGTTGGGAACCATCACATTGTACGTAAAAAGGAACGTCGTATCTGGGGTGATTCAAATGGATATTTCGTTTTACGCACTCCTTCAATTTATTAAAACTGTGTTCCTGGATCGGACCCCATTGCCATGGTATACCCTTCTTTATGATCATAAATAAAGGCTGGGCTATCTCAGCAAATCGCGGGATGGCTTTGCGAAACCAATTGAAGAGTCCTAATATTTGTCGTGTCTGTTTCACATTTACTGGAGCAGGCAGATCTTCTATGGCTTGAACTTTAGATTGACTGAATTGCAAACCAGAGGCATCAATTTGGTACCCAAGAAATTCTATAGAATTCTGCAAAAACTTGGATTTCTGTAAATTGATAGTAAGGCCTGAACTTTCCAATCTGTCTAAAACTATATCTAAATACTTCAAATATTCATGTGGATTTTTCCCCATGATTAAGATATCATCAGCATACGTTATCACGTTGCTACGCAAGTCTTGACCTAGAACTTTGTTCAAGCAGGATGCTAATGCTGCACTACCATTGATAAGCCCAAAGACTACACGATTGTATTCGTACAAGTGACCTTCAAAACTAAATGCTGTAAATGGTTTTGAATCTTCGTGTAACTCGACCTGATTATACGCCATTACTAGGTCTAAATTTCCGAATACGGTGTTCCCTTGTAAAGAAGCTAGTATTTCTTCTACTGGAGGATACCTCACTTGTTCCAGATCAATGTGACCGTTAGTTCGCCTCAAATCTAATACCACACGTAGAGAACCATTTTTCTTTGGAACAACATGTAATGGATTAAGGTGGACGCTCCTCGAAGGCCTAATGATCCCATCTCTTAACATATCTGCTATTTGTTGACGTACATTCTCTCTGTATCTATATGGAATTATATAGGGCTTGGTTACTATAGGTTTATCAGTTTTAACTTTAAAAGAATAAACAAAATCCTTGCAGCATCCAGGACGTTCTGAAAAGACCTTTCTATGTTTATATAAAATGTTCTTAAAGTCTGCTATTACGGTATTATCAGCAAAATCAAGGCTGCTTTCGAGAGATTTAACATGTTCAGAAAATACTACATCATCCTTTACATTCATCAAATTTTGTGTCTTTTCCAATCGTTGATCATTTAATTTATCACCTTTTTCACTAATAGAAACATTATTCACTATAGGAGACAGATCATTATATTGGCAAGCGCTATTATCTAATTTTGGAAGCAGTTTCTGAACAATTTTCTGAGGTATACCCGGTATCGTCAAAGTTTGGTTTTTAAAATCAAGCATGACTCGTAATTGGGATAGTAAATCTAAGCCCATAATTAAGTTCTCGTTAAGATCTTTTATAACCAGAATAGGGATTGATATTTCGAAATCTTGGATAGATATTGACACACGGGTAATTCCTGCTACTCTCTTTTTATGTTTACCGGTAAAATCAACTATAATAAGGTTCTCAGCCTTTTGTAGCTTAGGATTCGAATAATTACTAGTGATTACTTTCCACCATGAATACGATAATAGAGAGGCGTTTGCTCCCGTATCGAGTAAAGCTTCGGTACTTAATCCATTGACTTTAATAGGTATTTTAGCAGTACTATATGATTTTAAAAATACAAAATTTTCTTCGATATTAAAACCATCATTGACAGTATCATCTTCAAACCAACAACGATTTACAACAGGTATAAATTGATATTGACACCTGTTAATTGCTATTTCCGAATAGTTATTCACAGAAACGTCATAGGAAAGATCATTTTCATAATTAGCATGAACCGGTAAATTGGAAGATAAATGTTCATAGAAATTATCGCTTAAATTTTTAGATAAATGCTCATGAGAACCTACAGCTGACATGGGTTTAACCCCTACCATATCAGCCGCAATTAGTTTAAATTCATACTCGAGTAGGGTTCCAATAGGGTACACTGTACAGCACAATCATGATTATGTCCTGTATTATTGTTTTGTACAGAAATTACTTCAATACCTGGATCTTGATGTGAAGTGCCATCTCTTATCCTTCCATTACTTCTATCCACGTAGTTCGCTGCGTTTGTGGAATTTCTCCATACATTTCGTCTATTTTTAAACCTATTTTGACTATATGGTCTAACATAGGAATTATTACGATTAATTAGGTTAGGCGGATTCCCTACATAACCTTGTCTATTTTGTTCATTTTGATTGCTAGAGTATACTCGTCTTAGGTTCGGTTCATTATTATTCACACTTCGGATATTCAAATTCCGAACAGGGACCAAATGATCTGAATTATTCTTATTTTTACCCATTCCTGATTGTGTTAGATTCATAGCATGGTATTGAGTTTCGTAGCATTGTACAAGCATTAATAAATGACTGAAACTCATACACTGTGTGGAAAATAAGATCTGCTGTAATTTAAATGGAAGCAAATTGCGAATCGATGCAATTATTCTTGATTCCGATTGCAAGGGATTAACAACCTTTAATTCATTATAGACATTTACAACAAACTCTACAATAGATTTGTGCAATCGAGGATTGAAATGTTGATTTCTAAGAGTGGCATCTCTGTTTGCCAGCAAAAAGTCATTTTCGTAATTCGCGATCAATGCCGCTTTAAATTCCTCATATGTACTAATGTGATCACGTATTGCCTTAAACCATAAGGAACAAGGTGGGAGTAATACATGGGGTATTAATTTCATGTATTGTGATCGGTCGATAGACATTATATTGCATTCGTCTTGGAATTTCTCTAAGAAAGAACTAGCATTTTCATTGCACTTACCACTAAATTTACTCATGGCTTTGATTTCGCTCATCTTGACACTTAACTTTACCTTTCTTTTCTCACTCCTTGTTCTTGTGGTGTGATTGTTCCGGTCCGTAGCGTGCTGTGTCATGATACCATTTATATTTCGTTCATCAGTGATCTTCGGACAATTTTCCTCTAATATAATATCCTCCTCAGATTCCGGCGAAGGCGTATTTATATCCGGTGATTGGGGAAACTCGAAGCGATCACTGCCCAGATTATTGCGATAAATGTTATCTCTAGCCTGTAACGTTTTAATTTCTTCCTGCATAGTAGCCAACTGGATCTTTTGATGTTTAACGGAAGATTCTATTAACGTTAAATCCTTTTTTACAGCACAGATTTCATGATTTTGATGATCGTGCTTTTCTTGACACTCATCGGCTAACCTTTTTAACTTCTCTTCAAACTGCGAGGATATGTCGTTCATCACCTGGACGATTGTTTGTTTCGTATCGTCTGATTTCAGTTCTATCCGTTCTATTCGTTTACTTAATTCTTCATACTGCTTGCTAGCTTCGTTGAATTTCAATTCTATCTTCTGTTCCATGGTCTGGTTAGCTTCATAGAACTTCTGTTCCATGGTCTTGTTAGCTTCGTTGAATTTCAATTCTATCTTCTGTTCCATGGTCTGGTTAGCTTCATAGAACTTCTGTTCCATGTTTGTGTTAGATTCATTGAGCTTCTGTTCCATGGTTTGTTTTATCTCAGTCGTCATTTGCATAATTTGTCGCTGCACAGCTAACAAAAGTCGATCCTCAGATGACAAACTTGGTGTTGCACTAATTTCACCTGGATTACTGGTATTAGATTCCTGTTGCCCTATTTCACTATCCATTTTTCTTTTGATGACCTTACCGCTTCGTAATACGGTTAAGTTCGTATTCATAAATGGTAATATCCAAGTAAATTCAGCCCTACTTTCCTTCTTCGGGAACTGAATTTTCAAAAGTCCCGGGTTTCGGCACCAAATTTTTATAACGACTCTATAGAAAAGCGTCGTCAACCTGGTCCGTCTTGTAATATATAAGTTACGAAGCGATAATTACTTTTCTTTATGCAAGAATCAACTCAGATATTCAAAGATCATTAGTCTCACCTTTATTGCTTGATATGTCTTAAATATTCCTTTTTAAAACCGTGAAATACATAAATTCACTTGACTAGGTCAACACATAACATGTACATAGCCACAACTATCCCATAATAATCTCTTACATATATTAAAAACATTCTTCTTTTCTGTAAATTAAAAATGAACATTCTACTAAGTATATTACATATTTATGAGCACTTTTTGCCCACGGTACAGGTAAATATTATACAAACTAAAGTATTTCGTTATAACGTGAGCCAGGGAGGTTCATTTTTATCAAACACGGAGATTATGAAGGAGCAGATCTACTGTACAAAATATAATAAAAACATCTCCTTCGGATTTTTATCATCCCGCAGTCCAACCCCGAGACAGAAACATAAGAGATAGGCTTTTTGTTTTTAAACAAGATAACGTGCCTAGCGAATGCTTTACATTGTGAAGATTATATTAGTGAAGATTAAACGAATATAATTTTACAACTTAATATACATATCACTAAATGTTGAGTTCCCCGTTGCTATGTGGTTAGCGTATGCGCCTTTCTCGAACGAGGTTTGATTCATGGTAGGAGCTCATGTGTTTCAAATCCGACGTTAAACTGTACATTCACGTCTTGTAGAGCTTTGCTCCTGAAAACGACGCTAAACTATAATCTAATTTAGTATTACTAAATATTAAAAAATAATGACTTACCAAGGTGACGTCAATTTGGCAGTCATCAAATCCATTTTATACTTTCACTTAATCCAGTGGATACTAATATAACAATTACAAGACACACGCGCATATAAATACTCAGAAACAAGTACATACACAAGTTCACATACACAAATATGAATCCTTCAAATTTATTCATCCACAGATTTGTTATTTGTACGCATCATTCATTTTTGCATTTTCGGGAGGGTTCAGGGTTCTTTCTTCATTTAAAGAGTCGGTTCTCTGTATTGGAAAGAGAATCAGGGGTGAAAGGGGGAATTTATACTTTAAGAATGGATAACATTTTAAGAAATATATACAAAACATGCCGCTTCCGACGCAGCACTGAAGCATTTCTTTTAGCGGTCATACCCCCTCCCCTCTCAAGTTGTAAAGTGAGAAGGGACTGAAACATCCCAGACACTCAGGGTTCAGTAGACAATAATAAAACTATGGGTAAGTAAACATCTTGTACAGAGTCACGTTTTGCTTATTTTTGAACATTTCTGTGAATTCAACAATACAACAGCGGAAATACTAACTGGTTTTATTACTCCAACCATCGCTTTAACTAAGGGATAATTCCCAACGGTCAGTGAGCCATCTAAATTTTCGTTCTTTTTCTGTTCTCCAGAGGAAAGAATGAGATTTTGCCAAGATGCTAAAGTCAAGATGTTATATGCTAAATGGGAGTGAATTATGCTAGATCTAGCACCAAGATGCTAGATATGGCTTCACTGGCGGGCTTCGATATCTACAGAACTTTCTGCCAAAGCATAAAAAAAAAAAAAAAACAATAGCACAATAGTTTCGATAACATATGTGTGGTCCTTCGGTAGGCTACACATCTGGAAAGAAGCTCATCCCAAAGAGTAGTTTGGATAAAAGACTCGTAGCCGGCTTGTATAGATAATTGAATTCAAATATTCAAGTATCCATTTACTGAATGCCCATATCGTGTATGCATGCATTATTTAATAAGTAAATAAAGTACACACAATTAATTATGTCAGTGATAAGCGGTGCTTATTGAAAAAAACCCTCTCCAAACTATGAAGATTAATCTTAGACTGGAGAAATGGTTATCCTTCGTTTTCATTATCATTTGGCCATGAAACAAACGTCTGACAGATATACAACCCCTATATACAACTATGTGATGTTGGAATATATAACTCGTAGGGTATGATGCTTTACTTTTTCAAAAATTTCAGTACTTCTAGTGAAATGAAATCTTTAGTTTTACGTCCCACGGTTATGGCGGTTAGGCTAAAGGAGACGGTGATGATGAGAAATGAATGAAATGGTGGAATGAAGAAAGTGGAAGGAAACGGGAGAACCCCGAGAAAACCCACGAGCATGGTGTTTGTCCACCACAAAGTCCACACGGCGCGATCTGGGATCGAACCAGGGACCCCTTCCACCGGAAGTGAACGCTCTACCACTGAGTCACCGCGCCCCCACAGTACTTCTTGTGTACCCCTATAAATGTAATAAAGAACTAATGGCCATGTTTTTTTAATATAAAAATATTCAATTAGAACTGGACAATTTACATAAATTTGGAATCGACAAATTAAAACGGCACGTTTCTAGCACTTGTGGGTTCGAGATCTCATTGTTGAAAGGATTGGAGACAAACATATAAACTTCTCTGTGGGGAGAAACATATTCGAGTAAATCTAGTATTTTAATATATAGATAATAATTGGAATAAATTTATTTTCGAGTGCTATTTTTTAATATTCGCAATATTGAAAGTTTTGAACTTAAATTTTTCGCGTGTTTGAAAAAAAAAAGAGATATCATTACTAGTAAAATTAATCTAATACAAACATATTTATTTTTTCAATTTTTCCGGAAAATCGAAAAAACTTTTTTTAAAAAAAAAAAAAGGTTCAAAATTTCCGGAAATTTGACAACACTAGTTCAGACACACTTGTACTTTGCCCAGCATTAAACTCTGATCTTAGTTCCGACGCAGTTCGCCGCCTGTTCTGTTTTACCAGTCTGCCCAGCCTACGACGTTCGACATCTGTAATAAGGTGGGGCACCCAACCCCTCGACATTTGGACGTCTTTTCCCCTTGGTTTCGCCACTTGCTGAAGACAATCACTATAGCACTCCTCGAACACCTCACAAGTCCTGCAGTTTCCGAAATTCTCGTGCCGAGTGTTTCTGATCGAGCATTTTCTTCAAAATAATATTAAAAATTATAGAAAAATTTTCGAGACATTCGAGTCGAGTCGAGATTTTTACCAGCTGTCTCGACTCGACTCGAGTCTCGACTCGAAAATTCGAGTCGAGAAATGTGTTTGTCTCGACTCGTCTCGAATTTTACAAAGTGTGTCTCGACTCGAATCTCGACTCGAATTCGAGTCGAGTCGAGTCGAGATTCGAGACATGTCTCGACTCGAGCGCATCCCTACGACTCATGTCATTAAAAAAAGGGGGGAGATGAAGCGGGCAGCCTGATAATGAATGTTTGGTGCGGGATGCTGTATGACAAAATTTTGGGACTGTTTTTCTTCAATGAACAAACAATAACAGAAGGAGTATATACCTCGACACATTGATTGGTTCCATTTACCCACAATTGGAGTATCGTCAACCAGAGGTCATTTGTTAGCTAGTATACTTTACCTAACTCACGACATGAGGATATTAGGTTAAAGAAATAACAAAAGGATCTAAGGATAAACTGCGACTTAAGAGGCCATGAAACTTCATATACTGACTAGAATAGCTCGAAATGTGTTTTATGCTCTTCCAATAATATTTAATAGCTCTTGAAGCCGTTAATGAACCAGAGCTTACAATTCGCGATCGCACATAAAAATAAAATAGATGCAATTGCTTTATGTCATCTGTTATGCTTTCTTTGGATTATTGTTTCTGTATATGTCACACAAAAGACAGAAGTCACCTATTTAAACACGTGAAGAA
>NW_027656758.1:0-63682 GCF_964235325.1 Thermobia domestica
CATATTTTTTTTTCTAGAACCGGGCCTCCAGATGGACAGGGGCCTCCACTCTGATCAAAATCTCAAGTCTCTGTCTAAAAAGAATCATGAAGATTCAATCATCATAAAATAAAATATGAAACATATTCCCTTAACTTTCTTACTATACTTTCACAGTATATATTAGGTGAAGTCAACAGAGGCCACATATTTTTTTTCTAGAACCGGGCCTCCAGATGGACAGGGGCCTCCACTCTGATCAAAATCTCAAGTCTCTGTCTAAAAAGAATCATGAAGATTCAATCATCATAAAATAAAATATGAAACATATTCCCTTAACTTTCTTACTATACTTTCACAGTAATATATTAGGTGAAGTCAACAGAGGCCACATATTTTTTTCTAGAACCGGGCCTCCAGATGGACAGGGGCCTCCACTCTGATCAAAATCTCAAGTCTCTGTCTAAAAGAATCATGAAGATTCAATCATCATAAAATAAAATATGAAACATATTCCCTTAACTTTCTTACTATACTTTCACAGTAATATATTAGGTGAAGTCAACAGAGGCCACATATTTTTTTTCTAGAACCGGGCCTCCAGATGGACAGGGGCCTCCACTCTGATCAAAATCTCAAGTCTCTGTCTAAAAAGAATCATGAAGATTCAATCATCATAAAATAAAATATGAAACATATTCCCTTAACTTTCTTACTATACTTTCACAGTAATATATTAGGTGAAGTCAACAGAGGCCACATATTTTTTTTCTAGAACCGGGCCTCCAGATGGACAGGGGCCTCCACTCTGATCAAAATCTCAAGTCTCTGTCTAAAAAGAATCATGAAGATTCAATCATCATAAAATAAAATATGAAACATATTCCCTTAACTTTCTTACTATACTTTCACAGTAATATATTAGGTGAAGTCAACAGAGGCCACATATTTTTTTTCTAGAACCGGGCCTCCAGATGGACAGGGGCCTCCACTCTGATCAAAATCTCAAGTCTCTGTCTAAAAAGAATCATGAAGATTCAATCATCATAAAATAAAATATGAAACATATTCCCTTAACTTTCTTACTATACTTTCACAGTAATATATTAGGTGAAGTCAACAGAGGCCACATATTTTTTTTCTAGAACCGGGCCTCCAGATGGACAGGGGCCTCCACTCTGATCAAAATCTCAAGTCTCTGTCTAAAAAGAATCATGAAGATTCAATCATCATAAAATAAAATATGAAACATATTCCCTTAACTTTCTTACTATACTTTCACAGTAATATATTAGGTGAAGTCAACAGAGGCCACATATTTTTTTTCTAGAACCGGGCCTCCAGATGGACAGGGGCCTCCACTCTGATCAAAATCTCAAGTCTCTGTCTAAAAAGAATCATGAAGATTCAATCATCATAAAATAAAATATGAAACATATTCCCTTAACTTTCTTACTATACTTTCACAGTAATATATTAGGTGAAGTCAACAGAGGCCACATATTTTTTTTCTAGAACCGGGCCTCCAGATGGACAGGGGCCTCCACTCTGATCAAAATCTCAAGTCTCTGTCTAAAAAGAATCATGAAGATTCAATCATCATAAAATAAAATATGAAACATATTCCCTTAACTTTCTTACTATACTTTCACAGTAATATATTAGGTGAAGTCAACAGAGGCCACATATTTTTTTTCTAGAACCGGGCCTCCAGATGGACAGGGGCCTCCACTCTGATCAAAATCTCAAGTCTCTGTCTAAAAAGAATCATGAAGATTCAATCATCATAAAATAAAATATGAAACATATTCCCTTAACTTTCTTACTATACTTTCACAGTAATATATTAGGTGAAGTCAACAGAGGCCACATATTTTTTTTCTAGAACCGGGCCTCCAGATGGACAGGGGCCTCCACTCTGATCAAAATCTCAAGTCTCTGTCTAAAAAGAATCATGAAGATTCAATCATCATAAAATAAAATATGAAACATATTCCCTTAACTTTCTTACTATACTTTCACAGTAATATATTAGGTGAAGTCAACAGAGGCCACATATTTTTTTTCTAGAACCGGGCCTCCAGATGGACAGGGCCTCCACTCTGATCAAAATCTCAAGTCTCTGTCTAAAAAGAATCATGAAGATTCAATCATCATAAAATAAAATATGAAACATATTCCCTTAACTTTCTTACTATACTTTCACAGTAATATATTAGGTGAAGTCAACAGAGGCCACATATTTTTTTTCTAGAACCGGGCCTCCAGATGGACAGGGGCCTCCACTCTGATCAAAATCTCAAGTCTCTGTCTAAAAAGAATCATGAAGATTCAATCATCATAAAATAAAATATGAAACATATTCCCTTAACTTTCTTACTATACTTTCACAGTAATATATTAGGTGAAGTCAACAGAGGCCACATATTTTTTTCTAGAACCGGGCCTCCAGATGGACAGGGGCCTCCACTCTGATCAAAATCTCAAGTCTCTGTCTAAAAAGAATCATGAAGATTCAATCATCATAAAATAAAATATGAAACATATTCCCTTAACTTTCTTACTATACTTTCACAGTAATATATTAGGTGAAGTCAACAGAGGCCACATATTTTTTTTCTAGAACCGGGCCTCCAGATGGACAGGGGCCTCCACTCTGATCAAAATCTCAAGTCTCTGTCTAAAAAGAATCATGAAGATTCAATCATCATAAAATAAAATATGAAACATATTCCCTTAACTTTCTTACTATACTTTCACAGTAATATATTAGGTGAAGTCAACAGAGGCCACATATTTTTTTCTAGAACCGGGCCTCCAGATGGACAGGGGCCTCCACTCTGATCAAAATCTCAAGTCTCTGTCTAAAAAGAATCATGAAGATTCAATCATCATAAAATAAAATATGAAACATATTCCCTTAACTTTCTTACTATACTTTCACAGTAATATATTAGGTGAAGTCAACAGAGGCCACATATTTTTTTTCTAGAACCGGGCCTCCAGATGGACAGGGGCCTCCACTCTGATCAAAATCTCAAGTCTCTGTCTAAAAAGAATCATGAAGATTCAATCATCATAAAATAAAATATGAAACATATTCCCTTAACTTTCTTACTATACTTTCACAGTAATATATTAGGTGAAGTCAACAGAGGCCACATATTTTTTTTCTAGAACCGGGCCTCCAGATGGACAGGGGCCTCCACTCTGATCAAAATCTCAAGTCTCTGTCTAAAAAGAATCATGAAGATTCAATCATCATAAAATAAAATATGAAACATATTCCCTTAACTTTCTTACTATACTTTCACAGTAATATATTAGGTGAAGTCAACAGAGGCCACATATTTTTTTTCTAGAACCGGGCCTCCAGATGGACAGGGGCCTCCACTCTGATCAAAATCTCAAGTCTCTGTCTAAAAAGAATCATGAAGATTCAATCATCATAAAATAAAATATGAAACATATTCCCTTAACTTTCTTACTATACTTTCACAGTAATATATTAGGTGAAGTCAACAGAGGCCACATATTTTTTTTCTAGAACCGGGCCTCCAGATGGACAGGGGCCTCCACTCTGATCAAAATCTCAAGTCTCTGTCTAAAAAGAATCATGAAGATTCAATCATCATAAAATAAAATATGAAACATATTCCCTTAACTTTCTTACTATACTTTCACAGTAATATATTAGGTGAAGTCAACAGAGGCCACATATTTTTTTTCTAGAACCGGGCCTCCAGATGGACAGGGGCCTCCACTCTGATCAAAATCTCAAGTCTCTGTCTAAAAAGAATCATGAAGATTCAATCATCATAAAATAAAATATGAAACATATTCCCTTAACTTTCTTACTATACTTTCACAGTAATATATTAGGTGAAGTCAACAGAGGCCACATATTTTTTTTCTAGAACCGGGCCTCCAGATGGACAGGGCCTCCACTCTGATCAAAATCTCAAGTCTCTGTCTAAAAAGAATCATGAAGATTCAATCATCATAAAATAAAATATGAAACATATTCCCTTAACTTTCTTACTATACTTTCACAGTAATATATTAGGTGAAGTCAACAGAGGCCACATATTTTTTTTCTAGAACCGGGCCTCCAGATGGACAGGGGCCTCCACTCTGATCAAAATCTCAAGTCTCTGTCTAAAAAGAATCATGAAGATTCAATCATCATAAAATAAAATATGAAACATATTCCCTTAACTTTCTTACTATACTTTCACAGTAATATATTAGGTGAAGTCAACAGAGGCCACATATTTTTTTTCTAGAACCGGGCCTCCAGATGGACAGGGGCCTCCACTCTGATCAAAATCTCAAGTCTCTGTCTAAAAAGAATCATGAAGATTCAATCATCATAAAATAAAATATGAAACATATTCCCTTAACTTTCTTACTATACTTTCACAGTAATATATTAGGTGAAGTCAACAGAGGCCACATATTTTTTTTCTAGAACCGGGCCTCCAGATGGACAGGGCCTCCACTCTGATCAAAATCTCAAGTCTCTGTCTAAAAAGAATCATGAAGATTCAATCATCATAAAATAAAATATGAAACATATTCCCTTAACTTTCTTACTATACTTTCACAGTAATATATTAGGTGAAGTCAACAGAGGCCACATATTTTTTTTCTAGAACCGGGCCTCCAGATGGACAGGGGCCTCCACTCTGATCAAAATCTCAAGTCTCTGTCTAAAAAGAATCATGAAGATTCAATCATCATAAAATAAAATATGAAACATATTCCCTTAACTTTCTTACTATACTTTCACAGTAATATATTAGGTGAAGTCAACAGAGGCCACATATTTTTTTTCTAGAACCGGGCCTCCAGATGGACAGGGGCCTCCACTCTGATCAAAATCTCAAGTCTCTGTCTAAAAAGAATCATGAAGATTCAATCATCATAAAATAAAATATGAAACATATTCCCTTAACTTTCTTACTATACTTTCACAGTAATATATTAGGTGAAGTCAACAGAGGCCACATATTTTTTTTCTAGAACCGGGCCTCCAGATGGACAGGGGCCTCCACTCTGATCAAAATCTCAAGTCTCTGTCTAAAAAGAATCATGAAGATTCAATCATCATAAAATAAAATATGAAACATATTCCCTTAACTTTCTTACTATACTTTCACAGTAATATATTAGGTGAAGTCAACAGAGGCCACATATTTTTTTTCTAGAACCGGGCCTCCAGATGGACAGGGGCCTCCACTCTGATCAAAATCTCAAGTCTCTGTCTAAAAAGAATCATGAAGATTCAATCATCATAAAATAAAATATGAAACATATTCCCTTAACTTTCTTACTATACTTTCACAGTAATATATTAGGTGAAGTCAACAGAGGCCACATATTTTTTTCTAGAACCGGGCCTCCAGATGGACAGGGGCCTCCACTCTGATCAAAATCTCAAGTCTCTGTCTAAAAAGAATCATGAAGATTCAATCATCATAAAATAAAATATGAAACATATTCCCTTAACTTTCTTACTATACTTTCACAGTAATATATTAGGTGAAGTCAACAGAGGCCACATATTTTTTTTCTAGAACCGGGCCTCCAGATGGACAGGGGCCTCCACTCTGATCAAAATCTCAAGTCTCTGTCTAAAAAGAATCATGAAGATTCAATCATCATAAAATAAAATATGAAACATATTCCCTTAACTTTCTTACTATACTTTCACAGTAATATATTAGGTGAAGTCAACAGAGGCCACATATTTTTTTTCTAGAACCGGGCCTCCAGATGGACAGGGGCCTCCACTCTGATCAAAATCTCAAGTCTCTGTCTAAAAAGAATCATGAAGATTCAATCATCATAAAATAAAATATGAAACATATTCCCTTAACTTTCTTACTATACTTTCACAGTAATATATTAGGTGAAGTCAACAGAGGCCACATATTTTTTTTCTAGAACCGGGCCTCCAGATGGACAGGGGCCTCCACTCTGATCAAAATCTCAAGTCTCTGTCTAAAAAGAATCATGAAGATTCAATCATCATAAAATAAAATATGAAACATATTCCCTTAACTTTCTTACTATACTTTCACAGTAATATATTAGGTGAAGTCAACAGAGGCCACATATTTTTTTTCTAGAACCGGGCCTCCAGATGGACAGGGGCCTCCACTCTGATCAAAATCTCAAGTCTCTGTCTAAAAAGAATCATGAAGATTCAATCATCATAAAATAAAATATGAAACATATTCCCTTAACTTTCTTACTATACTTTCACAGTAATATATTAGGTGAAGTCAACAGAGGCCACATATTTTTTTTCTAGAACCGGGCCTCCAGATGGACAGGGGCCTCCACTCTGATCAAAATCTCAAGTCTCTGTCTAAAAAGAATCATGAAGATTCAATCATCATAAAATAAAATATGAAACATATTCCCTTAACTTTCTTACTATACTTTCACAGTAATATATTAGGTGAAGTCAACAGAGGCCACATATTTTTTTTCTAGAACCGGGCCTCCAGATGGACAGGGGCCTCCACTCTGATCAAAATCTCAAGTCTCTGTCTAAAAAGAATCATGAAGATTCAATCATCATAAAATAAAATATGAAACATATTCCCTTAACTTTCTTACTATACTTTCACAGTAATATATTAGGTGAAGTCAACAGAGGCCACATATTTTTTTTCTAGAACCGGGCCTCCAGATGGACAGGGGCCTCCACTCTGATCAAAATCTCAAGTCTCTGTCTAAAAAGAATCATGAAGATTCAATCATCATAAAATAAAATATGAAACATATTCCCTTCACTTTCTTACTATACTTTCACAGTAATATATTAGGTGAAGTCAACAGAGGCCACATATTTTTTTTCTAGAACCGGGCCTCCAGATGGACAGGGCCTCCACTCTGATCAAAATCTCAAGTCTCTGTCTAAAAAGAATCATGAAGATTCAATCATCATAAAATAAAATATGAAACATATTCCCTTAACTTTCTTACTATACTTTCACAGTAATATATTAGGTGAAGTCAACAGAGGCCACATATTTTTTTTCTAGAACCGGGCCTCCAGATGGACAGGGGCCTCCACTCTGATCAAAATCTCAAGTCTCTGTCTAAAAAGAATCATGAAGATTCAATCATCATAAAATAAAATATGAAACATATTCCCTTAACTTTCTTACTATACTTTCACAGTAATATATTAGGTGAAGTCAACAGAGGCCACATATTTTTTTTCTAGAACCGGGCCTCCAGATGGACAGGGGCCTCCACTCTGATCAAAATCTCAAGTCTCTGTCTAAAAAGAATCATGAAGATTCAATCATCATAAAATAAAATATGAAACATATTCCCTTAACTTTCTTACTATACTTTCACAGTAATATATTAGGTGAAGTCAACAGAGGCCACATATTTTTTTTCTAGAACCGGGCCTCCAGATGGACAGGGGCCTCCACTCTGATCAAAATCTCAAGTCTCTGTCTAAAAAGAATCATGAAGATTCAATCATCATGAAAATAAAATATGAAACATATTCCCTTAACTTTCTTACTATACTTTCACAGTAATATATTAGGTGAAGTCAACAGAGGCCACATATTTTTTTTCTAGAACCGGGCCTCCAGATGGACAGGGGCCTCCACTCTGATCAAAATCTCAAGTCTCTGTCTAAAAAGAATCATGAAGATTCAATCATCATAAATAAAATATGAAACATATTCCCTTAACTTTCTTACTATACTTTCACAGTAATATATTAGGTGAAGTCAACAGAGGCCATATATTTTTTTTTCTAGAACCGGGCCTCCAGATGGACAGGGGCCTCCACTCTGATCAAAATCTCAAGTCTCTGTCTAAAAAGAATCATGAAGATTCAATCATCATAAAATAAAATATGAAACATATTCCCTTAACTTTCTTACTATACTTTCACAGTAATATATTAGGTGAAGTCAACAGAGGCCACATATTTTTTTTCTAGAACCGGGCCTCCAGATGGACAGGGGCCTCCACTCTGATCAAAATCTCAAGTCTCTGTCTAAAAAGAATCATGAAGATTCAATCATCATAAAATAAAATATGAAACATATTCCCTTAACTTTCTTACTATACTTTCACAGTAATATATTAGGTGAAGTCAACAGAGGCCATATATTTTCTTTTTTCTAGAACCGGGCCTCCAGATGGACAGGGGCCTCCACTCTGATCAAAATCTCAAGTCTCTGTCTAAAAAGAATCATGAAGATTCAATCATCATAAAATAAAATATGAAACATATTCCCTTAAATTTCTTACTATACTTTCACAGTAATATATTAGGTGAAGTCAACAGAGGCCACATATTTTTTTTCTAGAACCGGGCCTCCAGATGGACAGGGGCCTCCACTCTGATCAAAATCTCAAGTCTCTGTCTAAAAAGAATCATGAAGATTCAATCATCATAAAATAAAATATGAAACATATTCCCTTAACTTTCTTACTATACTTTCACAGTAATATATTAGGTGAAGTCAACAGAGGCCACATATTTTTTTCTAGAACCGGGCCTCCAGATGGACAGGGGCCTCCACTCTGATCAAAATCTCAAGTCTCTGTCTAAAAAGAATCATGAAGATTCAATCATCATAAAATAAAATATGAAACATATTCCCTTCACTTTCTTACTATACTTTCACAGTAATATATTAGGTGAAGTCAACAGAGGCCACATATTTTTTTTCTAGAACCGGGCCTCCAGATGGACAGGGGCCTCCACTCTGATCAAAATCTCAAGTCTCTGTCTAAAAAGAATCATGAAGATTCAATCATCATAAAATAAAATATGAAACATATTCCCTTAACTTTCTTACTATACTTTCACAGTAATATATTAGGTGAAGTCAACAGAGGCCACATATTTTTTTTCTAGAACCGGGCCTCCAGATGGACAGGGGCCTCCACTCTGATCAAAATCTCAAGTCTCTGTCTAAAAAGAATCATGAAGATTCAATCATCATAAAATAAAATATGAAACATATTCCCTTAACTTTCTTACTATACTTTCACAGTAATATATTAGGTGAAGTCAACAGAGGCCACATATTTTTTTTCTAGAACCGGGCCTCCAGATGGACAGGGGCCTCCACTCTGATCAAAATCTCAAGTCTCTGTCTAAAAAGAATCATGAAGATTCAATCATCATAAAATAAAATATGAAACATATTCTCTTAACTTTCTTACTATACTTTCACAGTAATATATTAGGTGAAGTCAACAGAGGCCACATATTTTTTTTCTAGAACCGGGCCTCCAGATGGACAGGGGCCTCCACTCTGATCAAAATCTCAAGTCTCTGTCTAAAAAGAATCATGAAGATTCAATCATCATAAAATAAAATATGAAACATATTCCCTTAACTTTCTTACTATACTTTCACAGTAATATATTAGGTGAAGTCAACAGAGGCCACATATTTTTTTTCTAGAACCGGGCCTCCAGATGGACAGGGGCCTCCACTCTGATCAAAATCTCAAGTCTCTGTCTAAAAAGAATCATGAAGATTCAATCATCATAAAATAAAATATGAAACATATTCCCTTAACTTTCTTACTATACTTTCACAGTAATATATTAGGTGAAGTCAACAGAGGCCACATATTTTTTTTCTAGAACCGGGCCTCCAGATGGACAGGGGCCTCCACTCTGATCAAAATCTCAAGTCTCTGTCTAAAAAGAATCATGAAGATTCAATCATCATAAAATAAAATATGAAACATATTCCCTTAACTTTCTTACTATACTTTCACAGTAATATATTAGGTGAAGTCAACAGAGGCCACATATTTTTTTTCTAGAACCGGGCCTCCAGATGGACAGGGGCCTCCACTCTGATCAAAATCTCAAGTCTCTGTCTAAAAAGAATCATGAAGATTCAATCATCATAAAATAAAATATGAAACATATTCCCTTAACTTTCTTACTATACTTTCACAGTAATATATTAGGTGAAGTCAACAGAGGCCACATATTTTTTTTCTAGAACCGGGCCTCCAGATGGACAGGGGCCTCCACTCTGATCAAAATCTCAAGTCTCTGTCTAAAAAGAATCATGAAGATTCAATCATCATAAAATAAAATATGAAACATATTCCCTTAACTTTCTTACTATACTTTCACAGTAATATATTAGGTGAAGTCAACAGAGGCCACATATTTTTTTTCTAGAACCGGGCCTCCAGATGGACAGGGGCCTCCACTCTGATCAAAATCTCAAGTCTCTGTCTAAAAAGAATCATGAAGATTCAATCATCATAAAATAAAATATGAAACATATTCCCTTCACTTTCTTACTATACTTTCACAGTAATATATTAGGTGAAGTCAACAGAGGCCACATATTTTTTTTCTAGAACCGGGCCTCCAGATGGACAGGGGCCTCCACTCTGATCAAAATCTCAAGTCTCTGTCTAAAAAGAATCATGAAGATTCAATCATCATAAAATAAAATATGAAACATATTCCCTTAACTTTCTTACTATACTTTCACAGTAATATATTAGGTGAAGTCAACAGAGGCCACATATTTTTTTTCTAGAACCGGGCCTCCAGATGGACAGGGGCCTCCACTCTGATCAAAATCTCAAGTCTCTGTCTAAAAAGAATCATGAAGATTCAATCATCATAAAATAAAATATGAAACATATTCCCTTAACTTTCTTACTATACTTTCACAGTAATATATTAGGTGAAGTCAACAGAGGCCACATATTTTTTTTCTAGAACCGGGCCTCCAGATGGACAGGGGCCTCCACTCTGATCAAAATCTCAAGTCTCTGTCTAAAAAGAATCATGAAGATTCAATCATCATAAAATAAAATATGAAACATATTCCCTTAACTTCCTTACTATACTTTCACAGTAATATATTAGGTGAAGTCAACAGAGGCCACATATTTTTTTTCTAGAACCGGGCCTCCAGATGGACAGGGGCCTCCACTCTGATCAAAATCTCAAGTCTCTGTCTAAAAAGAATCATGAAGATTCAATCATCATAAAATAAAATATGAAACATATTCCCTTAACTTTCTTACTATACTTTCACAGTAATATATTAGGTGAAGTCAACAGAGGCCACATATTTTTTTTCTAGAACCGGGCCTCCAGATGGACAGGGGCCTCCACTCTGATCAAAATCTCAAGTCTCTGTCTAAAAAGAATCATGAAGATTCAATCATCATAAAATAAAATATGAAACATATTCCCTTCACTTTCTTACTATACTTTCACAGTAATATATTAGGTGAAGTCAACAGAGGCCACATATTTTTTTTCTAGAACCGGGCCTCCAGATGGACAGGGGCCTCCACTCTGATCAAAATCTCAAGTCTCTGTCTAAAAAGAATCATGAAGATTCAATCATCATAAAATAAAATATGAAACATATTCCCTTAACTTTCTTACTATACTTTCACAGTAATATATTAGGTGAAGTCAACAGAGGCCACATATTTTTTTCTAGAACCGGGCCTCCAGATGGACAGGGGCCTCCACTCTGATCAAAATCTCAAGTCTCTGTCTAAAAAGAATCATGAAGATTCAATCATCATAAAATAAAATATGAAACATATTCCCTTAACTTTCTTACTATACTTTCACAGTAATATATTAGGTGAAGTCAACAGAGGCCACATATTTTTTTTCTAGAACCGGGCCTCCAGATGGACAGGGGCCTCCACTCTGATCAAAATCTCAAGTCTCTGTCTAAAAAGAATCATGAAGATTCAATCATCATAAAATAAAATATGAAACATATTCCCTTAACTTTCTTACTATACTTTCACAGTAATATATTAGGTGAAGTCAACAGAGGCCACATATTTTTTTTCTAGAACCGGGCCTCCAGATGGACAGGGGCCTCCACTCTGATCAAAATCTCAAGTCTCTGTCTAAAAAGAATCATGAAGATTCAATCATCATAAAATAAAATATGAAACATATTCCCTTAACTTTCTTACTATACTTTCACAGTAATATATTAGGTGAAGTCAACAGAGGCCACATATTTTTTTTCTAGAACCGGGCCTCCAGATGGACAGGGGCCTCCACTCTGATCAAAATCTCAAGTCTCTGTCTAAAAAGAATCATGAAGATTCAATCATCATAAAATAAAATATGAAACATATTCCCTTAACTTTCTTACTATACTTTCACAGTAATATATTAGGTGAAGTCAACAGAGGCCACATATTTTTTTTCTAGAACCGGGCCTCCAGATGGACAGGGGCCTCCACTCTGATCAAAATCTCAAGTCTCTGTCTAAAAAGAATCATGAAGATTCAATCATCATAAAATAAAATATGAAACATATTCCCTTAACTTTCTTACTATACTTTCACAGTAATATATTAGGTGAAGTCAACAGAGGCCACATATTTTTTTTCTAGAACCGGGCCTCCAGATGGACAGGGGCCTCCACTCTGATCAAAATCTCAAGTCTCTGTCTAAAAAGAATCATGAAGATTCAATCATCATAAAATAAAATATGAAACATATTCCCTTAACTTTCTTACTATACTTTCACAGTAATATATTAGGTGAAGTCAACAGAGGCCACATATTTTTTTTCTAGAACCGGGCCTCCAGATGGACAGGGGCCTCCACTCTGATCAAAATCTCAAGTCTCTGTCTAAAAAGAATCATGAAGATTCAATCATCATAAAATAAAATATGAAACATATTCCCTTAACTTTCTTACTATACTTTCACAGTAATATATTAGGTGAAGTCAACAGAGGCCACATATTTTTTTTCTAGAACCGGGCCTCCAGATGGACAGGGGCCTCCACTCTGATCAAAATCTCAAGTCTCTGTCTAAAAAGAATCATGAAGATTCAATCATCATAAAATAAAATATGAAACATATTCCCTTAACTTTCTTACTATACTTTCACAGTAATATATTAGGTGAAGTCAACAGAGGCCACATATTTTTTTTCTAGAACCGGGCCTCCAGATGGACAGGGGCCTCCACTCTGATCAAAATCTCAAGTCTCTGTCTAAAAAGAATCATGAAGATTCAATCATCATAAAATAAAATATGAAACATATTCCCTTAACTTTCTTACTATACTTTCACAGTAATATATTAGGTGAAGTCAACAGAGGCCACATATTTTTTTTCTAGAACCGGGCCTCCCAATGGACAGGGGCCTCCACTCTGATCAAAATCTCAAGTCTCTGTCTAAAAAGAATCATGAAGATTCAATCATCATAAAATAAAATATGAAACATATTCCCTTAACTTTCTTACTATACTTTCACAGTAATATATTAGGTGAAGTCAACAGAGGCCACATATTTTTTTTCTAGAACCGGGCCTCCAGATGGACAGGGGCCTCCACTCTGATCAAAATCTCAAGTCTCTGTCTAAAAAGAATCATGAAGATTCAATCATCATAAAATAAAATATGAAACATATTCCCTTAACTTTCTTACTATACTTTCACAGTAATATATTAGGTGAAGTCAACAGAGGCCACATATTTTTTTTCTAGAACCGGGCCTCCAGATGGACAGGGGCCTCCACTCTGATCAAAATCTCAAGTCTCTGTCTAAAAAGAATCATGAAGATTCAATCATCATAAAATAAAATATGAAACATATTCCCTTAACTTTCTTACTATACTTTCACAGTAATATATTAGGTGAAGTCAACAGAGGCCACATATTTTTTTTCTAGAACCGGGCCTCCAGATGGACAGGGGCCTCCACTCTGATCAAAATCTCAAGTCTCTGTCTAAAAAGAATCATGAAGATTCAATCATCATAAAATAAAATATGAAACATATTCCCTTAACTTTCTTACTATACTTTCACAGTAATATATTAGGTGAAGTCAACAGAGGCCACATATTTTTTTTCTAGAACCGGGCCTCCAGATGGACAGGGGCCTCCACTCTGATCAAAAATCTCAAGTCTCTGTCTAAAAAGAATCATGAAGATTCAATCATCATAAAATAAAATATGAAACATATTCCCTTAACTTTCTTACTATACTTTCACAGTAATATATTAGGTGAAGTCAACAGAGGCCACATATTTTTTTTCTAGAACCGGGCCTCCAGATGGACAGGGGCCTCCACTCTGATCAAAATCTCAAGTCTCTGTCTAAAAAGAATCATGAAGATTCAATCATCATAAAATAAAATATGAAACATATTCCCTTAACTTTCTTACTATACTTTCACAGTAATATATTAGGTGAAGTCAACAGAGGCCACATATTTTTTTCTAGAACCGGGCCTCCAGATGGACAGGGGCCTCCACTCTGATCAAAATCTCAAGTCTCTGTCTAAAAAGAATCATGAAGATTCAATCATCATAAAATAAAATATGAAACATATTCCCTTAACTTTCTTACTATACTTTCACAGTAATATATTAGGTGAAGTCAACACAGGGCACATATTTTTTTTCTAGAACCGGGCCTCCAGATGGACAGGGGCCTCCACTCTGATCAAAATCTCAAGTCTCTGTCTAAAAAGAATCATGAAGATTCAATCATCATAAAATAAAATATGAAACATATTCCCTTAACTTTCTTACTATACTTTCACAGTAATATATTAGGTGAAGTCAACAGAGGCCACATATTTTTTTTCTAGAACCGGGCCTCCAGATGGACAGGGGCCTCCACTCTGATCAAAATCTCAAGTCTCTGTCTAAAAAGAATCATGAAGATTCAATCATCATAAAATAAAATATGAAACATATTCCCTTAACTTTCTTACTATACTTTCACAGTAATATATTAGGTGAAGTCAACAGAGGCCACATATTTTTTTTCTAGAACCGGGCCTCCAGATGGACAGGGGCCTCCACTCTGATCAAAATCTCAAGTCTCTGTCTAAAAAGAATCATGAAGATTCAATCATCATAAAATAAAATATGAAACATATTCCCTTAACTTTCTTACTATACTTTCACAGTAATATATTAGGTGAAGTCAACAGAGGCCACATATTTTTTTTCTAGAACCGGGCCTCCAGATGGACAGGGGCCTCCACTCTGATCAAAATCTCAAGTCTCTGTCTAAAAAGAATCATGAAGATTCAATCATCATAAAATAAAATATGAAACATATTCCCTTAACTTTCTTACTATACTTTCACAGTAATATATTAGGTGAAGTCAACAGAGGCCACATATTTTTTTTCTAGAACCGGGCCTCCAGATGGACAGGGGCCTCCACTCTGATCAAAATCTCAAGTCTCTGTCTAAAAAGAATCATGAAGATTCAATCATCATAAAATAAAATATGAAACATATTCCCTTAACTTTCTTACTATACTTTCACAGTAATATATTAGGTGAAGTCAACAGAGGCCACATATTTTTTTTCTAGAACCGGGCCTCCAGATGGACAGGGGCCTCCACTCTGATCAAAATCTCAAGTCTCTGTCTAAAAAGAATCATGAAGATTCAATCATCATAAAATAAAATATGAAACATATTCCCTTAACTTTCTTACTATACTTTCACAGTAATATATTAGGTGAAGTCACAGAGGCCACATATTTTTTTTCTAGAACCGGGCCTCCAGATGGACAGGGGCCTCCACTCTGATCAAAATCTCAAGTCTCTGTCTAAAAAGAATCATGAAGATTCAATCATCATAAAATAAAATATGAAACATATTCCCTTAACTTTCTTACTATACTTTCACAGTAATATATTAGGTGAAGTCAACAGAGGCCACATATTTTTTTTCTAGAACCGGGCCTCCAGATGGACAGGGGCCTCCACTCTGATCAAAATCTCAAGTCTCTGTCTAAAAAGAATCATGAAGATTCAATCATCATAAAATAAAATATGAAACATATTCCCTTAACTTTCTTACTATACTTTCACAGTAATATATTAGGTGAAGTCAACAGAGGCCACATATTTTTTTTCTAGAACCGGGCCTCCAGATGGACAGGGGCCTCCACTCTGATCAAAATCTCAAGTCTCTGTCTAAAAAGAATCATGAAGATTCAATCATCATAAAATAAAATATGAAACATATTCCCTTAACTTTCTTACTATACTTTCACAGTAATATATTAGGTGAAGTCAACAGAGGCCACATATTTTTTTTCTAGAACCGGGCCTCCAGATGGACAGGGGCCTCCACTCTGATCAAAATCTCAAGTCTCTGTCTAAAAAGAATCATGAAGATTCAATCATCATAAAATAAAATATGAAACATATTCCCTTAACTTTCTTACTATACTTTCACAGTAATATATTAGGTGAAGTCAACAGAGGCCACATATTTTTTTTCTAGAACCGGGCCTCCAGATGGACAGGGGCCTCCACTCTGATCAAAATCTCAAGTCTCTGTCTAAAAAGAATCATGAAGATTCAATCATCATAAAATAAAATATGAAACATATTCCCTTAACTTTCTTACTATACTTTCACAGTAATATATTAGGTGAAGTCAACAGAGGCCACATATTTTTTTTCTAGAACCGGGCCTCCAGATGGACAGGGGCCTCCACTCTGATCAAAATCTCAAGTCTCTGTCTAAAAAGAATCATGAAGATTCAATCATCATAAAATAAAATATGAAACATATTCCCTTAACTTTCTTACTATACTTTCACAGTAATATATTAGGTGAAGTCAACAGAGGCCACATATTTTTTTTCTAGAACCGGGCCTCCAGATGGACAGGGGCCTCCACTCTGATCAAAATCTCAAGTCTCTGTCTAAAAAGAATCATGAAGATTCAATCATCATAAAATAAAATATGAAACATATTCCCTTCACTTTCTTACTATACTTTCACAGTAATATATTAGGTGAAGTCAACAGAGGCCACATATTTTTTTTCTAGAACCGGGCCTCCAGATGGACAGGGGCCTCCACTCTGATCAAAATCTCAAGTCTCTGTCTAAAAAGAATCATGAAGATTCAATCATCATAAAATAAAATATGAAACATATTCCCTTAACTTTCTTACTATACTTTCACAGTAATATATTAGGTGAAGTCAACAGAGGCCACATATTTTTTTTCTAGAACCGGGCCTCCAGATGGACAGGGGCCTCCACTCTGATCAAAATCTCAAGTCTCTGTCTAAAAAGAATCATGAAGATTCAATCATCATAAAATAAAATATGAAACATATTCCCTTCACTTTCTTACTATACTTTCACAGTAATATATTAGGTGAAGTCAACAGAGGCCACATATTTTTTTTCTAGAACCGGGCCTCCAGATGGACAGGGGCCTCCACTCTGATCAAAATCTCAAGTCTCTGTCTAAAAAGAATCATGAAGATTCAATCATCATAAAATAAAATATGAAACATATTCCCTTAACTTTCTTACTATACTTTCACAGTAATATATTAGGTGAAGTCAACAGAGGCCACATATTTTTTTTCTAGAACCGGGCCTCCAGATGGACAGGGGCCTCCACTCTGATCAAAATCTCAAGTCTCTGTCTAAAAAGAATCATGAAGATTCAATCATCATAAAATAAAATATGAAACATATTCCCTTAACTTTCTTACTATACTTTCACAGTAATATATTAGGTGAAGTCAACAGAGGCCACATATTTTTTTTCTAGAACCGGGCCTCCAGATGGACAGGGGCCTCCACTCTGATCAAAATCTCAAGTCTCTGTCTAAAAAGAATCATGAAGATTCAATCATCATAAAATAAAATATGAAACATATTCCCTTAACTTTCTTACTATACTTTCACAGTAATATATTAGGTGAAGTCAACAGAGGCCACATATTTTTTTTCTAGAACCGGGCCTCCAGATGGACAGGGGCCTCCACTCTGATCAAAATCTCAAGTCTCTGTCTAAAAAGAATCATGAAGATTCAATCATCATAAAATAAAATATGAAACATATTCCCTTCACTTTCTTACTATACTTTCACAGTAATATATTAGGTGAAGTCAACAGAGGCCACATATTTTTTTTCTAGAACCGGGCCTCCAGATGGACAGGGCCTCCACTCTGATCAAAATCTCAAGTCTCTGTCTAAAAAGAATCATGAAGATTCAATCATCATAAAATAAAATATGAAACATATTCCCTTAACTTTCTTACTATACTTTCACAGTAATATATTAGGTGAAGTCAACAGAGGCCACATATTTTTTTTCTAGAACCGGGCCTCCAGATGGACAGGGGCCTCCACTCTGATCAAAATCTCAAGTCTCTGTCTAAAAAGAATCATGAAGATTCAATCATCATAAAATAAAATATGAAACATATTCCCTTCACTTTCTTACTATACTTTCACAGTAATATATTAGGTGAAGTCAACAGAGGCCACATATTTTTTTTCTAGCCCAGGGCCTCCAGATGGACAGGGGCCTCCACTCTGATCAAAATCTCAAGTCTCTGTCTAAAAAGAATCATGAAGATTCAATCATCATAAAATAAAATATGAAACATATTCCCTTAACTTTCTTACTATACTTTCACAGTAATATATTAGGTGAAGTCAACAGAGGCCACATATTTTTTTTCTAGAACCGGGCCTCCAGATGGACAGGGGCCTCCACTCTGATCAAAATCTCAAGTCTCTGTCTAAAAAGAATCATGAAGATTCAATCATCATAAAATAAAATATGAAACATATTCCCTTAACTTTCTTACTATACTTTCACAGTAATATATTAGGTGAAGTCAACAGAGGCCACATATTTTTTTTCTAGAACCGGGCCTCCAGATGGACAGGGGCCTCCACTCTGATCAAAATCTCAAGTCTCTGTCTAAAAAGAATCATGAAGATTCAATCATCATAAAATAAAATATGAAACATATTCCCTTAACTTTCTTACTATACTTTCACAGTAATATATTAGGTGAAGTCAACAGAGGCCACATATTTTTTTTCTAGAACCGGGCCTCCAGATGGACAGGGGCCTCCACTCTGATCAAAATCTCAAGTCTCTGTCTAAAAAGAATCATGAAGATTCAATCATCATAAAATAAAATATGAAACATATTCCCTTAACTTTCTTACTATACTTTCACAGTAATATATTAGGTGAAGTCAACAGAGGCCACATATTTTTTTTCTAGAACCGGGCCTCCAGATGGACAGGGGCCTCCACTCTGATCAAAAGCTCAAGTCTCTGTCTAAAAAGAATCATGAAGATTCAATCATCATAAAATAAAATATGAAACATATTCCCTTAACTTTCTTACTATACTTTCACAGTAATATATTAGGTGAAGTCAACAGAGGCCACATATTTTTTTTCTAGAACCGGGCCTCCAGATGGACAGGGGCCTCCACTCTGATCAAAATCTCAAGTCTCTGTCTAAAAAGAATCATGAAGATTCAATCATCATAAAATAAAATATGAAACATATTCCCTTAACTTTCTTACTATACTTTCACAGTAATATATTAGGTGAAGTCAACAGAGGCCACATATTTTTTTTCTAGAACCGGGCCTCCAGATGGACAGGGGCCTCCACTCTGATCAAAATCTCAAGTCTCTGTCTAAAAAGAATCATGAAGATTCAATCATCATAAAAAAAATATGAAACATATTCCCTTAACATTCTTACTATACTTTCACAGTAATATATTAGGTGAAGTCAACAGAGGCCACATATTTTTTTTCTAGAACCGGGCCTCCAGATGGACAGGGGCCTCCACTCTGATCAAAATCTCAAGTCTCTGTCTAAAAAGAATCATGAAGATTCAATCATCATAAAATAAAATATGAAACATATTCCCTTAACTTTCTTACTATACTTTCACAGTAATATATTAGGTGAAGTCAACAGAAGCCACATATTTTTTTTGTAGAACCGGGCCTCCAGATGGACAGGGGCCTCCACTCTGATCAAAATCTCAAGTCTCTGTCTAAAAAGAATCATGAAGATTCAATCATCATAAAATAAAATATGAAACATATTCCCTTAACTTTCTTACTATACTTTCACAGTAATATATTAGGTGAAGTCAACAGAGGACACATATTTTTTTTCTAGAACCGGGCCTCCAGATGGACAGGGGCCTCCACTCTGATCAAAATCTCAAGTCTCTGTCTAAAAAGAATCATGAAGATTCAATCATCATAAAATAAAATATGAAACATATTCCCTTAACTTTCTTACTATACTTTCACAGTAATATATTAGGTGAAGTCAACAGAGGCCACATATTTTTTTTCTAGAACCGGGCCTCCAGATGGACAGGGGCCTCCACTCTGATCAAAATCTCAAGTCTCTGTCTAAAAAGAATCATGAAGATTCAATCATCATAAAATAAAATATGAAACATATTCCCTCAACTTTCTTACTATACTTTCACAGTAATATATTAGGTGAAGTCAACAGAGGCCACATATTTTTTTTCTAGAACCGGGCCTCCAGATGGACAGGGGCCTCCACTCTGATCAAAATCTCAAGTCTCTGTCTAAAAAGAATCATGAAGATTCAATCATCATAAAATAAAATATGAAACATATTCCCTTAACTTTCTTACTATACTTTCACAGTAATATATTAGGTGAAGTCAACAGAGGCCACATATTTTTTTTCTAGAACCGGGCCTCCAGATGGACAGGGGCCTCCACTCTGATCAAAATCTCAAGTCTCTGTCTAAAAAGAATCATAAAGATTCAATCATCATAAAATAAAATATGAAACATATTCCCTTCACTTTCTTACTATACTTTCACAGTAATATATTAGGTGAAGTCAACAGAGGCCACATATTTTTTTTCTAGAACCGGGCCTCCAGATGGACAGGGGCCTCCACTCTGATCAAAATCTCAAGTCTCTGTCTAAAAAGAATCATGAAGATTCAATCATCATAAAATAAAATATGAAACATATTCCCATAACTTTCTTACTATACTTTCACAGTAATATATTAGGTGAAATCAACAGAGGCCACATATTTTTTTCTAGAACCGGGCCTCCAGATGGACAGGGGCCTCCACTCTGATCAAAATCTCAAGTCTCTGTCTAAAAAGAATCATGAAGATTCAATCATCATAAAATAAAATATGAAACATATTCCCTTAACTTTCTTACTATACTTTCACAGTAATATATTAGGTGAAGTCAACAGAGGCCACATATTTTTTTTCTAGAACCGGACCTCCAGATGGACAGGGGCCTCCACTCTGATCAAAATCTCAAGTCTCTGTCTAAAAAGAATCATGAAGATTCAATCATCATAAAATAAAATATGAAACATATTCCCTTAACTTTCTTACTATACTTTCACAATAATATATTAGGTGAAGTCAACAGAGGCCACATATTTTTTTTCTAGAACCGGGCCTCCAGATGGACAGGGGCCTCCACTCTGATCAAAATCTCAAGCCTCTGTCTAAAAAGAATCATGAAGATTCAATCATCATGAAATAAAATATGAAACATATTCCCTTAACTTTCTTACTATACTTTCACAGTAATATATTAGGTGAAGTCAACAGAGGCCACATTTTTTTTTCTAGAACCGGGCCTCCAGATGGACAGGGGCCTCCACTCTGATCAAAATCTCAAGTCTCTGTCTAAAAAGAATCATGAAGATTCAATCATCATAAAATAAAATATGAAACATATTCCCTTAACTTTCTTACTATTCTTTCACAGTAATATATTAGGTGAAGTCAACAGAGGCCATATATTTTCTTTTTTCTAGAACCGGGCCTCCAGATGGACAGGGGCCTCCACTCTGATCAAAATCTCAAGTCTCTGTCTAAAAAGAATCATGAAGATTCAATCATCATAAAATAAAATATGAAACATATTCCCTTAACTTTCTTACTATACTTTCACAGTAATATATTAGGTGAAGTCAACAGAGGCCACATATTTTTTTTCTAGAACCGGGCCTCCAGATGGACAGGGGCCTCCACTCTGATCAAAATCTCAAGTCTCTGTCTAAAAAGAATCATGAAGATTCAATCATCATAAAATAAAATATGAAACATATTCCCTTAACTTTCTTACTATACTTTCACAGTAATATATTAGGTGAAGTCAACAGAGGCCATATATTTTCTTTTTTCTAGAACCGGGCCTCCAGATGGACAGGGGCCTCCACTCTGATCAAAATCTCAAGTCTCTGTCTAAAAAGAATCATGAAGATTCAATCATCATAAAATAAAATATGAAACATATTCCCTTAAATTTCTTACTATACTTTCACAGTAATATATTAGGTGAAGTCAACAGAGGCCACATATTTTTTTTCTAGAACCGGGCCTCCAGATGGACAGGGGCCTCCACTCTGATCAAAATCTCAAGTCTCTGTCTAAAAAGAATCATGAAGATTCAATCATCATAAAATAAAATATGAAACATATTCCCTTCACTTTCTTACTATACTTTCACAGTAATATATTAGGTGAAGTCAACAGAGGCCACATATTTTTTTCTAGAACCGGGCCTCCAGATGGACAGGGGCCTCCACTCTGATCAAAATCTCAAGTCTCTGTCTAAAAAGAATCATGAAGATTCAATCATCATAAAATAAAATATGAAACATATTCCCTTAACTTTCTTACTATACTTTCACAGTAATATATTAGGTGAAGTCAACAGAGGCCACATATTTTTTTTCTAGAACCGGGCCTCTAGATGGACAGGGGCCTCCACTCTGATCAAAATCTCAAGTCTCTGTCTAAAAAGAATCATGAAGATTCAATCATCATAAAATAAAATATGAAACATATTCCCTTAACTTTCTTACTATACTTTCACAGTAATATATTAGGTGAAGTCAACAGAGGCCACATATTTTTTTTCTAGAACCGGGCCTCCAGATGGACAGGGGCCTCCACTCTGATCAAAATCTCAAGTCTCTGTCTAAAAAGAATCATGAAGATTCAATCATCATAAAATAAAATATGAAACATATTCCCTTAACTTTCTTACTATACTTTCACAGTAATATATTAGGTGAAGTCAACAGAGGCCACATATTTTTTTTCTAGAACCGGGCCTCCAGATGGACAGGGGCCTCCACTCTGATCAAAATCTCAAGTCTCTGTCTAAAAAGAATCATGAAGATTCAATCATCATAAAATAAAATATGAAACATATTCCCTTAACTTTCTTACTATACTTTCACAGTAATATATTAGGTGAAGTCAACAGAGGCCACATATTTTTTTTCTAGAACCGGGCCTCCAGATGGACAGGGGCCTCCACTCTGATCAAAATCTCAAGTCTCTGTCTAAAAAGAATCATGAAGATTCAATCATCATAAAATAAAATATGAAACATATTCCCTTAACTTTCTTACTATACTTTCACAGTAATATATTAGGTGAAGTCAACAGAGGCCACATATTTTTTTTCTAGAACCGGGCCTCCAGATGGACAGGGGCCTCCACTCTGATCAAAATCTCAAGTCTCTGTCTAAAAAGAATCATGAAGATTCAATCATCATAAAATAAAATATGAAACATATTCCCTTAACTTTCTTACTATACTTTCACAGTAATATATTAGGTGAAGTCAACAGAGGCCACATATTTTTTTTCTAGAACCGGGCCTCCAGATGGACAGGGGCCTCCACTCTGATCAAAATCTCAAGTCTCTGTCTAAAAAGAATCATGAAGATTCAATCATCATAAAATAAAATATGAAACATATTCCCTTAACTTTCTTACTATACTTTCACAGTAATATATTAGGTGAAGTCAACAGAGGCCACATATTTTTTTTCTAGAACCGGGCCTCCAGATGGACAGGGGCCTCCACTCTGATCAAAATCTCAAGTCTCTGTCTAAAAAGAATCATGAAGATTCAATCATCATAAAATAAAATATGAAACATATTCCCTTAACTTTCTTACTATACTTTCACAGTAATATATTAGGTGAAGTCAACAGAGGCCACATATTTTTTTCTAGAACCGGGCCTCCAGATGGACAGGGGCCTCCACTCTGATCAAAATCTCAAGTCTCTGTCTAAAAAGAATCATGAAGATTCAATCATCATAAAATAAAATATGAAACATATTCCCTTAACTTTCTTACTATACTTTCACAGTAATATATTAGGTGAAGTCAACAGAGGCCACATATTTTTTTTCTAGAACCGGGCCTCCAGATGGACAGGGGCCTCCACTCTGATCAAAATCTCAAGTCTCTGTCTAAAAAGAATCATGAAGATTCAATCATCATAAAATAAAATATGAAACATATTCCCTTAACTTTCTTACTATACTTTCACAGTAATATATTAGGTGAAGTCAACAGAGGCCACATATTTTTTTTCTAGAACCGGGCCTCCAGATGGACAGGGGCCTCCACTCTGATCAAAATCTCAAGTCTCTGTCTAAAAAGAATCATGAAGATTCAATCATCATAAAATAAAATATGAAACATATTCCCTTAACTTTCTTACTATACTTTCACAGTAATATATTAGGTGAAGTCAACAGAGGCCACATATTTTTTTTCTAGAACCGGGCCTCCAGATGGACAGGGGCCTCCACTCTGATCAAAATCTCAAGTCTCTGTCTAAAAAGAATCATGAAGATTCAATCATCATAAAATAAAATATGAAACATATTCCCTTAACTTTCTTACTATACTTTCACAGTAATATATTAGGTGAAGTCAACAGAGGCCACATATTTTTTTTCTAGAACCGGGCCTCCAGATGGACAGGGGCCTCCACTCTGATCAAAATCTCAAGTCTCTGTCTAAAAAGAATCATGAAGATTCAATCATCATAAAATAAAATATGAAACATATTCCCTTAACTTTCTTACTATACTTTCACAGTAATATATTAGGTGAAGTCAACAGAGGCCACATATTTTTTTTCTAGAACCGGGCCTCCAGATGGACAGGGGCCTCCACTCTGATCAAAATCTCAAGTCTCTGTCTAAAAAGAATCATGAAGATTCAATCATCATAAAATAAAATATGAAACATATTCCCTTCACTTTCTTACTATACTTTCACAGTAATATATTAGGTGAAGTCAACAGAGGCCACATATTTTTTTTCTAGAACCGGGCCTCCAGATGGACAGGGGCCTCCACTCTGATCAAAATCTCAAGTCTCTGTCTAAAAAGAATCATGAAGATTCAATCATCATAAAATAAAATATGAAACATATTCCCTTCACTTTCTTACTATACTTTCACAGTAATATATTAGGTGAAGTCAACAGAGGCCACATATTTTTTTTCTAGAACCGGGCCTCCAGATGGACAGGGGCCTCCACTCTGATCAAAATCTCAAGTCTCTGTCTAAAAAGAATCATGAAGATTCAATCATCATAAAATAAAATATGAAACATATTCCCTTAACTTTCTTACTATACTTTCACAGTAATATATTAGGTGAAGTCAACAGAGGCCACATATTTTTTTTCTAGAACCGGGCCTCCAGATGGACAGGGGCCTCCACTCTGATCAAAATCTCAAGTCTCTGTCTAAAAAGAATCATGAAGATTCAATCATCATAAAATAAAATATGAAACATATTCCCTTAACTTTCTTACTATACTTTCACAGTAATATATTAGGTGAAGTCAACAGAGGCCACATATTTTTTTTCTAGAACCGGGCCTCCAGATGGACAGGGGCCTCCACTCTGATCAAAATCTCAAGTCTCTGTCTAAAAAGAATCATGAAGATTCAATCATCATAAAATAAAATATGAAACATATTCCCTTAACTTTCTTACTATACTTTCACAGTAATATATTAGGTGAAGTCAACAGAGGCCACATATTTTTTTTGTAGAACCGGGCCTCCAGATGGACAGGGGCCTCCACTCTGATCAAAATCTCAAGTCTCTGTCTAAAAAGAATCATGAAGATTCAATCATCATAAAATAAAATATGAAACATATTCCCTTAACTTTCTTACTATACTTTCACAGTAATATATTAGGTGAAGTCAACAGAGGACACATATTTTTTTTCTAGAACCGGGCCTCCAGATGGACAGGGGCCTCCACTCTGATCAAAATCTCAAGTCTCTGTCTAAAAAGAATCATGAAGATTCAATCATCATAAAATAAAATATGAAACATATTCCCTTAACTTTCTTACTATACTTTCACAGTAATATATTAGGTGAAGTCAACAGAGGCCACATATTTTTTTTCTAGAACCGGGCCTCCAGATGGACAGGGGCCTCCACTCTGATCAAAATCTCAAGTCTCTGTCTAAAAAGAATCATGAAGATTCAATCATCATAAAATAAAATATGAAACATATTCCCTCAACTTTCTTACTATACTTTCACAGTAATATATTAGGTGAAGTCAACAGAGGCCACATATTTTTTTTCTAGAACCGGGCCTCCAGATGGACAGGGGCCTCCACTCTGATCAAAATCTCAAGTCTCTGTCTAAAAAGAATCATGAAGATTCAATCATCATAAAATAAAATATGAAACATATTCCCTTAACTTTCTTACTATACTTTCACAGTAATATATTAGGTGAAGTCAACAGAGGCCACATATTTTTTTTCTAGAACCGGGCCTCCAGATGGACAGGGGCCTCCACTCTGATCAAAATCTCAAGTCTCTGTCTAAAAAGAATCATGAAGATTCAATCATCATAAAATAAAATATGAAACATATTCCCTTCACTTTCTTACTATACTTTCACAGTAATATATTAGGTGAAGTCAACAGAGGCCACATATTTTTTTTCTAGAACCGGGCCTCCAGATGGACAGGGGCCTCCACTCTGATCAAAATCTCAAGTCTCTGTCTAAAAAGAATCATGAAGATTCAATCATCATAAAATAAAATATGAAACATATTCCCATAACTTTCTTACTATACTTTCACAGTAATATATTAGGTGAAATCAACAGAGGCCACATATTTTTTTCTAGAACCGGGCCTCCAGATGGACAGGGGCCTCCACTCTGATCAAAATCTCAAGTCTCTGTCTAAAAAGAATCATGAAGATTCAATCATCATAAAATAAAATATGAAACATATTCCCTTAACTTTCTTACTATACTTTCACAGTAATATATTAGGTGAAGTCAACAGAGGCCACATATTTTTTTTCTAGAACCGGACCTCCAGATGGACAGGGGCCTCCACTCTGATCAAAATCTCAAGTCTCTGTCTAAAAAGAATCATGAAGATTCAATCATCATAAAATAAAATATGAAACATATTCCCTTAACTTTCTTACTATACTTTCACAATAATATATTAGGTGAAGTCAACAGAGGCCACATATTTTTTTTCTAGAACCGGGCCTCCAGATGGACAGGGGCCTCCACTCTGATCAAAATCTCAAACCTCTGTCTAAAAAGAATCATGAAGATTCAATCATCATGAAATAAAATATGAAACATATTCCCTTAACTTTCTTACTATACTTTCACAGTAATATATTAGGTGAAGTCAACAGAGGCCACATTTTTTTTTCTAGAACCGGGCCTCCAGATGGACAGGGGCCTCCACTCTGATCAAAATCTCAAGTCTCTGTCTAAAAAGAATCATGAAGATTCAATCATCATAAAATAAAATATGAAACATATTCCCTTAACTTTCTTACTATTCTTTCACAGTAATATATTAGGTGAAGTCAACAGAGGCAATATTTTTTTTTTCTAGAACCGGGCCTCCAGATGGACAGGGGCCTCCACTCTGATCAAAATCTCAAGTCTCTGTCTAAAAAGAATCATGAAGATTCAAATCAACTCATAAATGTGATATGAAACTTCTTTTCACAGTAATATATTAGGTGAAGTCAACAGAGGCCACATATTTTCTTTTTCTAGAACCGGGCCTCCAGATGGACAGGGGCCTCCACTCTGATCAAAATCTCAAGTCTCTGTCTAAAAAGAATCATGAAGATTCAACAAAGAATCATGAAGATTCAATCATCATAAAATAAAATATGAAACATATTCCCTTAACTTTCTTACTATACTTTCACAGTAATATATTAGGTGAAGTCAACAGAGGCCATATATTTTCTTTTTTCTAGAACCGGGCCTCCAGATGGACAGGGGCCTCCACTCTGATCAAAATCTCAAGTCTCTGTCTAAAAAGAATCATGAAGATTCAATCATCATAAAATAAAATATGAAACATATTCCCTTAAATTTCTTACTATACTTTCACAGTAATATATTAGGTGAAGTCAACAGAGGCCACATATTTTTTTTCTAGAACCGGGCCTCCAGATGGACAGGGGCCTCCACTCTGATCAAAATCTCAAGTCTCTGTCTAAAAAGAATCATGAAGATTCAATCATCATAAAATAAAATATGAAACATATTCCCTTAACTTTCTTACTATACTTTCACAGTAATATATTAGGTGAAGTCAACAGAGGCCACATATTTTTTTTCTAGAACCGGGCCTCCAGATGGACAGGGGCCTCCACTCTGATCAAAATCTCAAGTCTCTGTCTAAAAAGAATCATGAAGATTCAATCATCATAAAATAAAATATGAAACATATTCCCTTCACTTTCTTACTATACTTTCACAGTAATATATTAGGTGAAGTCAACAGAGGCCACATATTTTTTTCTAGAACCGGGCCTCCAGATGGACAGGGGCCTCCACTCTGATCAAAATCTCAAGTCTCTGTGTAAAAAGAATCATGAAGATTCAATCATCATAAAATAAAATATGAAACATATTCCCTTAACTTTCTTACTATACTTTCACAGTAATATATTAGGTGAAGTCAACAGAGGCCACATATTTTTTTTCTAGAACCGGGCCTCCAGATGGACAGGGGCCTCCACTCTGATCAAAATCTCAAGTCTCTGTCTAAAAAGAATCATGAAGATTCAATCATCATAAAATAAAATATGAAACATATTCCCTTAACTTTCTTACTATACTTTCACAGTAATATATTAGGTGAAGTCAACAGAGGCCACATATTTTTTTTCTAGAACCGGGCCTCCAGATGGACAGGGGCCTCCACTCTGATCATAATCTCAAGTCTCTGTCTAAAAAGAATCATGAAGATTCAATCATCATAAAATAAAATATGAAACATATTCCCTTAACTTTCTTACTATACTTTCACAGTAATATATTAGGTGAAGTCAACAGAGGCCACATATTTTTTTTCTAGAACCGGGCCTCCAGATGGACAGGGGCCTCCACTCTGATCAAAATCTCAAGTCTCTGTCTAAAAAGAATCATGAAGATTCAATCATCATAAAATAAAATATGAAACATATTCCCTTAACTTTCTTACTATACTTTCACAGTAATATATTAGGTGAAGTCAACAGAGGCCACATATTTTTTTTCTAGAACCGGGCCTCCAGATGGACAGGGGCCTCCACTCTGATCAAAATCTCAAGTCTCTGTCTAAAAAGAATCATGAAGATTCAATCATCATAAAATAAAATATGAAACATATTCCCTTAACTTTCTTACTATACTTTCACAGTAATATATTAGGTGAAGTCAACAGAGGCCACATATTTTTTTTCTAGAACCGGGCCTCCAGATGGACAGGGGCCTCCACTCTGATCAAAATCTCAAGTCTCTGTCTAAAAAGAATCATGAAGATTCAATCATCATAAAATAAAATATGAAACATATTCCCTTAACTTTCTTACTATACTTTCACAGTAATATATTAGGTGAAGTCAACAGAGGCCACATATTTTTTTTCTAGAACCGGGCCTCCAGATGGACAGGGGCCTCCACTCTGATCAAAATCTCAAGTCTCTGTCTAAAAAGAATCATGAAGATTCAATCATCATAAAATAAAATATGAAACATATTCCCTTAACTTTCTTACTATACTTTCACAGTAATATATTAGGTGAAGTCAACAGAGGCCACATATTTTTTTTCTAGAACCGGGCCTCCAGATGGACAGGGGCCTCCACTCTGATCAAAATCTCAAGTCTCTGTCTAAAAAGAATCATGAAGATTCAATCATCATAAAATAAAATATGAAACATATTCCCTTAACTTTCTTACTATACTTTCACAGTAATATATTAGGTGAAGTCAACAGAGGCCACATATTTTTTTTCTAGAACCGGGCCTCCAGATGGACAGGGGCCTCCACTCTGATCAAAATCTCAAGTCTCTGTCTAAAAAGAATCATGAAGATTCAATCATCATAAAATAAAATATGAAACATATTCCCTTAACTTTCTTACTATACTTTCACAGTAATATATTAGGTGAAGTCAACAGAGGCCACATATTTTTTTTCTAGAACCGGGCCTCCAGATGGACAGGGGCCTCCACTCTGATCAAAATCTCAAGTCTCTGTCTAAAAAGAATCATGAAGATTCAATCATCATAAAATAAAATATGAAACATATTCCCTTAACTTTCTTACTATACTTTCACAGTAATATATTAGGTGAAGTCAACAGAGGCCACATATTTTTTTTCTAGAACCGGGCCTCCAGATGGACAGGGGCCTCCACTCTGATCAAAATCTCAAGTCTCTGTCTAAAAAGAATCATGAAGATTCAATCATCATAAAATAAAATATGAAACATATTCCCTTAACTTTCTTACTATACTTTCACAGTAATATATTAGGTGAAGTCAACAGAGGCCACATATTTTTTTTCTAGAACCGGGCCTCCAGATGGACAGGGGCCTCCACTCTGATCAAAATCTCAAGTCTCTGTCTAAAAAGAATCATGAAGATTCAATCATCATAAAATAAAATATGAAACATATTCCCTTAACTTTCTTACTATACTTTCACAGTAATATATTAGGTGAAGTCAACAGAGGCCACATATTTTTTTTCTAGAACCGGGCCTCCAGATGGACAGGGGCCTCCACTCTGATCAAAATCTCAAGTCTCTGTCTAAAAAGAATCATGAAGATTCAATCATCATAAAATAAAATATGAAACATATTCCCTTAACTTTCTTACTATACTTTCACAGTAATATATTAGGTGAAGTCAACAGAGGCCACATATTTTTTTCTAGAACCGGGCCTCCAGATGGACAGGGGCCTCCACTCTGATCAAAATCTCAAGTCTCTGTCTAAAAAGAATCATGAAGATTCAATCATCATAAAATAAAATATGAAACATATTCCCTTAACTTTCTTACTATACTTTCACAGTAATATATTAGGTGAAGTCAACAGAGGCCACATATTTTTTTTCTAGAACCGGGCCTCCAGATGGACAGGGGCCTCCACTCTGATCAAAATCTCAAGTCTCTGTCTAAAAAGAATCATGAAGATTCAATCATCATAAAATAAAATATGAAACATATTCCCATAACTTTCTTACTATACTTTCACAGTAATATATTAGGTGAAATCAACAGAGGCCACATATTTTTTTTCTAGAACCGGGCCTCCAGATGGACAGGGGCCTCCACTCTGATCAAAATCTCAAGTCTCTGTCTAAAAAGAATCATGAAGATTCAATCATCATAAAATAAAATATGAAACATATTCCCTTAACTTTCTTACTATACTTTCACAGTAATATATTAGGTGAAGTCAACAGAGGCCACATATTTTTTTTCTAGAACCGGACCTCCAGATGGACAGGGGCCTCCACTCTGATCAAAATCTCAAGTCTCTGTCTAAAAAGAATCATGAAGATTCAATCATCATAAAATAAAATATGAAACATATTCCCTTAACTTTCTTACTATACTTTCACAATAATATATTAGGTGAAGTCAACAGAGGCCACATATTTTTTTTCTAGAACCGGGCCTCCAGATGGACAGGGGCCTCCACTCTGATCAAAATCTCAAGCCTCTGTCTAAAAAGAATCATGAAGATTCAATCATCATGAAATAAAATATGAAACATATTCCCTTAACTTTCTTACTATACTTTCACAGTAATATATTAGGTGAAGTCAACAGAGGCCACATATTTTTTTTCTAGAACCGGGCCTCCAGATGGACAGGGGCCTCCACTCTGATCAAAATCTCAAGTCTCTGTCTAAAAAGAATCATGAAGATTCAATCATCATAAAATAAAATATGAAACATATTCCCTTAACTTTCTTACTATACTTTCACAGTAATATATTAGGTGAAGTCAACAGAGGCCATATATTTTCTTTTTTCTAGAACCGGGCCTCCAGATGGACAGGGGCCTCCACTCTGATCAAAATCTCAAGTCTCTGTCTAAAAAGAATCATGAAGATTCAATCATCATAAAATAAAATATGAAACATATTCCCTTAACTTTCTTACTATACTTTCACAGTAATATATTAGGTGAAGTCAACAGAGGCCACATATTTTTTTTCTAGAACCGGGCCTCCAGATGGACAGGGGCCTCCACTCTGATCAAAATCTCAAGTCTCTGTCTAAAAAGAATCATGAAGATTCAATCATCATAAAATAAAATATGAAACATATTCCCTTAACTTTCTTACTATACTTTCACAGTAATATATTAGGTGAAGTCAACAGAGGCCATATATTTTCTTTTTTCTAGAACCGGGCCTGCAGATGGACAGGGGCCTCCACTCTGATCAAAATCTCAAGTCTCTGTCTAAAAAGAATCATGAAGATTCAATCATCATAAAATAAAATATGAAACATATTCCCTTAAATTTCTTACTATACTTTCACAGTAATATATTAGGTGAAGTCAACAGAGGCCACATATTTTTTTTCTAGAACCGGGCCTCCAGATGGACAGGGGCCTCCACTCTGATCAAAATCTCAAGTCTCTGTCTAAAAAGAATCATGAAGATTCAATCATCATAAAATAAAATATGAAACATATTCCCTTAACTTTCTTACTATACTTTCACAGTAATATATTAGGTGAAGTCAACAGAGGCCACATATTTTTTTTCTAGAACCGGGCCTCCAGATGGACAGGGGCCTCCACTCTGATCAAAATCTCAAGTCTCTGTCTAAAAAGAATCATGAAGATTCAATCATCATAAAATAAAATATGAAACATATTCCCTTCACTTTCTTACTATACTTTCACAGTAATATATTAGGTGAAGTCAACAGAGGCCACATATTTTTTTCTAGAACCGGGCCTCCAGATGGACAGGGGCCTCCACTCTGATCAAAATCTCAAGTCTCTGTCTAAAAAGAATCATGAAGATTCAATCATCATAAAATAAAATATGAAACATATTCCCTTAACTTTCTTACTATACTTTCACAGTAATATATTAGGTGAAGTCAACAGAGGCCACATATTTTTTTTCTAGAAACGGGCCTCCAGATGGACAGGGGCCTCCACTCTGATCAAAATCTCAAGTCTCTGTCTAAAAAGAATCATGAAGATTCAATCATCATAAAATAAAATATGAAACATATTCCCTTAACTTTCTTACTATACTTTCACAGTAATATATTAGGTGAAGTCAACAGAGGCCATATATTTTCTTTTTTCTAGAACCGGGCCTCCAGATGGACAGGGGCCTCCACTCTGATCAAAATCTCAAGTCTCTGTCTAAAAAGAATCATGAAGATTCAATCATCATAAAATAAAATATGAAACATATTCCCTTAACTTTCTTACTATACTTTCACAGTAATATATTAGGTGAAGTCAACAGAGGCCACATATTTTTTTTCTAGAACCGGGCCTCCAGATGGACAGGGGCCTCCACTCTGATCAAAATCTCAAGTCTCTGTCTAAAAAGAATCATGAAGATTCAATCATCATAAAATAAAATATGAAACATATTCCCTTAACTTTCTTACTATACTTTCACAGTAATATATTAGGTGAAGTCAACAGAGGCCACATATTTTTTTCTAGAACCGGGCCTCCAGATGGACAGGGGCCTCCACTCTGATCAAAATCTCAAGTCTCTGTCTAAAAAGAATCATGAAGATTCAATCATCATAAAATAAAATATGAAACATATTCCCTTCACTTTCTTACTATACTTTCACAGTAATATATTAGGTGAAGTCAACAGAGGCCATATATTTTCTTTTTTCTAGAACCGGGCCTCCAGATGGACAGGGGCCTCCACTCTGATCAAAATCTCAAGTCTCTGTCTAAAAAGAATCATGAAGATTCAATCATCATAAAATAAAATATGAAACATATTCCCTTAACTTTCTTACTATACTTTCACAGTAATATATTAGGTGAAGTCAACAGAGGCCACATATTTTTTTTCTAGAACCGGGCCTCCAGATGGACAGGGGCCTCCACTCTGATCAAAATCTCAAGTCTCTGTCTAAAAAGAATCATGAAGATTCAATCATCATAAAATAAAATATGAAACATATTCCCTTATCTTTCTTACTATACTTTCACAGTAATATATTAGGTGAAGTCAACAGAGGCCACATATTTTTTTTCTAGAACCGGGCCTCCAGATGGACAGGGGCCTCCACTCTGATCAAAATCTCAAGTCTCTGTCTAAAAAGAATCATGAAGATTCAATCATCATAAAATAAAATATGAAACATATTCCCTTAACTTTCTTACTATACTTTCACAGTAATATATTAGGTGAAGTCAACAGAGGCCACATATTTTTTTTCTAGAACCGGGCCTCCAGATGGACAGGGGCCTCCACTCTGATCAAAATCTCAAGTCTCTGTCTAAAAAGAATCATGAAGATTCAATCATCATAAAATAAAATATGAAACATATTCCCTTAACTTTCTTACTATACTTTCACAGTAATATATTAGGTGAAGTCAACAGAGGCCACATATTTTTTTCTAGAACCGGGCCTCCAGATGGACAGGGGCCTCCACTCTGATCAAAATCTCAAGTCTCTGTCTAAAAAGAATCATGAAGATTCAATCATCATAAAATAAAATATGAAACATATTCCCTTAACTTTCTTACTATACTTTCACAGTAATATGTTAGGTGAAGTCAACAGAGGCCATATATTTTCTTTTTTCTAGAACCGGGCCTCCAGATGGACAGGGGCCTCCACTCTGATCAAAATCTCAAGTCTCTGTCTAAAAAGAATTATGAAGATTCAATCATCATAAAATAAAATATGAAACATATTCCCTTCACTTTCTTACTATACTTTCACAGTAATATATTAGGTGAAGTCAACAGAGGCCACATATTTTTTTTCTAGAACCGGGCCTCCAGATGGACAGGGGCCTCCACTCTGATCAAAATCTCAAGTCTCTGTCTAAAAAGAATCATGAAGATTCAATCATCATAAAATAAAATATGAAACATATTCCCTTAACTTTCTTACTATACTTTCACAGTAATATATTAGGTGAAGTCAACAGAGGCCATATATTTTCTTTTTTCTAGAACCGGGCCTCCAGATGGACAGGGGCCTCCACTCTGATCAAAATCTCAAGTCTCTGTCTAAAAAGAATCATGAAGATTCAATCATCATAAAATAAAATATGAAACATATTCCCTTAACTTTCTTACTATACTTTCACAGTAATATATTAGGTGAAGTCAACAGAGGCCATATATTTTCTTTTTTCTAGAACCGGGCCTCCAGATGGACAGGGGCCTCCACTCTGATCAAAATCTCAAGTCTCTGTCTAAAAAGAATCATGAAGATTCAATCATCATAAAATAAAATATGAAACATATTCCCTTAACTTTCTTACTATACTTACACAGTAATATATTAGGTGAAGTCAACAGAGGCCACATATTTTTTTTCTAGAACCGGGCCTCCAGATGGACAGGGGCCTCCACTCTGATCAAAATCTCAAGTCTCTGTCTAAAAAGAATCATGAAGATTCAATCATCATAAAATAAAATATGAAACATATTCCCTTAACTTTCTTACTATACTTTCACAGTAATATATTAGGTGAAGTCAACAGAGGCCACATATTTTTTTTCTAGAACCGGGCCTCCAGATGGACAGGGGCCTCCACTCTGATCAAAATCTCAAGTCTCTGTCTAAAAAGAATCATGAAGATTCAATCATCATAAAATAAAATATGAAACATATTCCCTTCACTTTCTTACTATACTTTCACAGTAATATATGAGGTGAAGTCAACAGAGGCCATATATTTTCTTTTTTCGAGAACCGGGCCTCCAGATGGACAGGGGAGTCCACTCTGATCAAAATCTCAAGTCTCTGTCTAAAAAGAATCATGAAGATTCAATCATCATAAAATAAAATATGAAACATATTCCCTTCACTTTCTTACTATACTTTCACAGTAATATATTAGGTGAAGTCAACAGAGGCCACATATTTTTTTTCTAGAACCGGGCCTCCAGATGGACAGGGGCCTCCACTCTGATCAAAATCTCAAGTCTCTGTCTAAAAAGAATCATGAAGATTCAATCATCATAAAATAAAATATGAAACATATTCCCTTAACTTTCTTACTATACTTTCACAGTAATATATTAGGTGAAGTCAACAGAGGCCACATATTTTTTTTCTAGAACCGGGCCTCCAGATGGACAGGGGCCTCCACTCTGATCAAAATCTCAAGTCTCTGTCTAAAAAGAATCATGAAGATTCAATCATCATAAAATAAAATATGAAACATATTCCCTTATCTTTCTTACTATACTTTCACAGTAATATATTAGGTGAAGTCAACAGAGGCCACATATTTTTTTTCTAGAACCGGGCCTCCAGATGGACAGGGGCCTCCACTCTGATCAAAATCTCAAGTCTCTGTCTAAAAAGAATCATGAAGATTCAATCATCATAAAATAAAATATGAAACATATTCCCTTAACTTTCTTACTATACTTTCACAGTAATATATTAGGTGAAGTCAACAGAGGCCACATATTTTTTTTCTAGAACCGGGCCTCCAGATGGACAGGGGCCTCCACTCTGATCAAAATCTCAAGTCTCTGTCTAAAAAGAATCATGAAGATTCAATCATCATAAAATAAAATATGAAACATATTCCCTTAACTTTCTTACTATACTTTCACAGTAATATATTAGGTGAAGTCAACAGAGGCCACATATTTTTTTCTAGAACCGGGCCTCCAGATGGACAGGGGCCTCCACTCTGATCAAAATCTCAAGTCTCTGTCTAAAAAGAATCATGAAGATTCAATCATCATAAAATAAAATATGAAACATATTCCCTTAACTTTCTTACTATACTTTCACAGTAATATGTTAGGTGAAGTCAACAGAGGCCATATATTTTCTTTTTTCTAGAACCGGGCCTCCAGATGGACAGGGGCCTCCACTCTGATCAAAATCTCAAGTCTCTGTCTAAAAAGAATTATGAAGATTCAATCATCATAAAATAAAATATGAAACATATTCCCTTCACTTTCTTACTATACATTCACAGTAATATATTAGGTGAAGTCAACAGAGGCCACATATTTTTTTTCTAGAACCGGGCCTCCAGATGGACAGGGGCCTCCACTCTGATCAAAATCTCAAGTCTCTGTCTAAAAAGAATCATGAAGATTCAATCATCATAAAATAAAATATGAAACATATTCCCTTAACTTTCTTACTATACTTTCACAGTAATATATTAGGTGAAGTCAACAGAGGCCATATATTTTCTTTTTTCTAGAACCGGGCCTCCAGATGGACAGGGGCCTCCACTCTGATCAAAATCTCAAGTCTCTGTCTAAAAAGAATCATGAAGATTCAATCATCATAAAATAAAATATGAAACATATTCCCTTAACTTTCTTACTATACTTTCACAGTAATATATTAGGTGAAGTCAACAGAGGCCATATATTTTCTTTTTTCTAGAACCGGGCCTCCAGATGGACAGGGGCCTCCACTCTGATCAAAATCTCAAGTCTCTGTCTAAAAAGAATCATGAAGATTCAATCATCATAAAATAAAATATGAAACATATTCCCTTAACTTTCTTACTATACTTTCACAGTAATATATTAGGTGAAGTCAACAGAGGCCATATATTTTCTTTTTTCTAGAACCGGGCCTCCAGATGGACAGGGGCCTCCACTCTGATCAAAATCTCAAGTCTCTGTCTAAAAAGAATCATGAAGATTCAATCATCATAAAATAAAATATGAAACATATTCCCTTAACTTTCTTACTATACTTTCACAGTAATATATTAGGTGAAGTCAACAGAGGCCACATATTTTTTTCTAGAACCGGGCCTCCAGATGGACAGGGGCCTCCACTCTGATCAAAATCTCAAGTCTCTGTCTAAAAAGAATCATGAAGATTCAATCATCATAAAATAAAATATGGAACATATTCCCTTAACTTTCTTACTATACTTTCACAGTAATATGTTAGGTGAAGTCAACAGAGGCCATATATTTTCTTTTTTCTAGAAACGGGCCTCCAGATGGACAGGGGCATCCACTCTGATCAAAATCTCAAGTCTCTGTCTAAAAAGAATCATGAAGATTCAATCATCATAAAATAAAATATGAAACATATTCCCTTAACTTTCTTACTATACTTTCACAGTAATATATTAGGTGAAGTCAACGGAGGCCACATATTTTTTTTTCTAGAACCGGGCCTCCAGATGGACAGGGGCCTCCACTCTGATCAAAATCTCAAGTCTCTGTCTAAAAAGAATCATGAAGATTCAATCATCATAAAATAAAATATGAAACATATTCCCTTAACTTTCTTACTATACTTTCACAGTAATATATTAGGTGAAGTCAACAGAGGCCACATATTTTTTTCTAGAGCCGGGCCTCCAGATGGACAGGGGCCTCCACTCTGATCAAAATCCCAAGTCTCTGTCTAAAAAGAATCATGAAGATTCAATCATCATAAAATAAAATATGAAACATATTCCCTTAACTTTCTTACTATACTTTCACAGTAATATATTAGGTGAAGTCAACAGAGGCCACATATTTTTTTTCTAGAACCGGGCCTCCAGATGGACAGGGGCCTCCACTCTGATCAAAATCTCAAGTCTCTGTCTAAAAAGAATCATGAAGATTCAATCATCATAAAATAAAATATGAAACATATTCCCTTAACTTTCTTACTATACTTTCACAGTAATATATTAGGTGAAGTCAACAGAGGCCACATATTTTTTTTGTAGAACCGGGCCTCCAGATGGACAGGGGCCTCCACTCTGATCAAAATCTCAAGTCTCTGTCTAAAAAGAATCATGAAGATTCAATCATCATAAAATAAAATATGAAACATATTCCCTTAACTTTCTTACTATACTTTCACAGTAATATATTAGGTGAAGTCAACAGAGGCCACATATTTTTTTTCTAGAACCGGGCCTCCAGATGGACAGGGGCCTCCACTCTGATCAAAATCTCAAGTCTCTGTCTAAAAAGAATCATGAAGATTCAATCATCATAAAATAAAATATGAAACATATTCCCTTAACTTTCTTACTATACTTTCACAGTAATATATTAGGTGAAGTCAACAGAGGCCACATATTTTTTTTCTAGAACCGGGCCTCCAGATGGACAGGGGCCTCCACTCTGATCAAAATCTCAAGTCTCTGTCTAAAAAGAATCATGAAGATTCAATCATCATAAAATAAAATATGAAACATATTCCCTTAACTTTTTTACTATACTTTCACAGTAATATATTAGGTGAAGTCAACAGAGGCCATATATTTCTTTTTTCTAGAACCGGGCCTCCAGGTGGACAGGGGCCTCCACTCTGATCAAAATCTCAAGTCTGTGTCTAAAAAGAATCATGAAGATTCAATCATCATAAAATAAAATATGAAACATATTCCCTTAACTTTCTTACTATACTTTCACAGTAATATATTAGGTGAAGTCAACAGAGGCCACATATTTTTTTTCTAGAACCGGGCCTCCAGATGGACAGGGGCCTCCACTCTGATCAAAATCTCAAGTCTCTGTCTAAAAAGAATCATGAAGATTCAATCATCATAAAATAAAATATGAAACATATTCCCTTAACTTTCTTACTATACTTTCACAGTAATATATTAGGTGAAGTCAACAGAGGCCACATATTTTTTTTCTAGAACCGGGCCTCCAGATGGACAGGGGCCTCCACTCTGATCAAAATCTCAAGTCTCTGTCTAAAAAGAATCATGAAGATTCAATCATCATAAAATAAAATATGAAACATATTCCCTTAACTTTCTTACTATACTTTCACAGTAATATGTTAGGTGAAGTCAACAGAGGCCATATATTTTCTTTTTTCTAGAACCGGGCCTCCAGATGGACAGGGGCCTCCACTCTGATCAAAATCTCAAGTCTCTGTCTAAAAAGAATCATGAAGATTCAATCATCATAAAATAAAATATGAAACATATTCCCTTAACTTTCTTACTATACTTTCACAGTAATATATTAGGTGAAGTCAACAGAGGCCACATATTTTTTTTCTAGAACCGGGCCTCCAGATGGACAGGGGCCTCCACTCTGATCAAAATCTCAAGTCTCTGTCTAAAAAGAATCATGAAGATTCAATCATCATAAAATAAAATATGAAACATATTCCCTCAACTTTCTTACTATACTTTCACAGTAATATATTAGGTGAAGTCAACAGAGGCCACATATTTTTTTTCTAGAACCGGGCCTCCAGATGGACAGGGGCCTCCACTCTGATCAAAATCTCAAGTCTCTGTCTAAAAAGAATCATGAAGATTCAATCATCATAAAATAAAATATGAAACATATTCCCTTAACTTTCTTACTATACTTTCACAGTAATATATTAGGTGAAGTCAACAGAGGCCATATATTTTTTTTCTAGAACCGGGCCTCCAGATGGACAGGGGCCTCCACTCTGATCAAAATCTCAAGTCTCTGTCTAAAAAGAATCATGAAGATTCAATCATCATAAAATAAAATATGAAACATATTCCCTTAACTTTCTTACTATACTTTCACAGTAATATATTAGGTGAAGTCAACAGAGGCCATATATTTTTTTTCTAGAACCGGGCCTCCAGATGGACAGGGGCCTCCACTCTGATCAAAATCTCAAGTCTCTGTCTAAAAAGAATCATGAAGATTCAATCATCATAAAATAAAATATGAAACATATTCCCTTAACTTTCTTACTATACTTTCACAGTAATATATTAGGTGAAGTCAACAGAGGCCATATATTTTCTTTTTTCTAGAACCGGGCCTCCAGATGGACAGGGGCCTCCACTCTGATCAAAATCTCAAGTCTCTGTCTAAAAAGAATCATGAAGATTCAATCATCATAAAATAAAATATGAAACATATTCCCTTAACTTTCTTACTATACTTTCACAGTAATATATTAGGTGAAGTCAACAGAGGCCATATATTTTCTTTTTTCTAGAACCGGGCCTCCAGATGGACAGGGGCCTCCACTCTGATCAAAATCTCAAGTCTCTGTCTAAAAAGAATCATGAAGATTCAATCATCATAAAATAAAATATGAAACATATTCCCTTAACTTTCTTACTATACTTTCACAGTAATATATTAGGTGAAGTCAACAGAGGCCATATATTTTCTTTTTTCTAGAACCGGGCCTCCAGATGGACAGGGGCCTCCACTCTGATCAAAATCTCAAGTCTCTGTCTAAAAAGAATCATGAAGATTCAATCATCATAAAATAAAATATGAAACATATTCCCTTAACTTTCTTACTATACTTTCACAGTAATATATTAGGTGAAGTCAACAGAGGCCATATATTTTCTTTTTTCTAGAACCGGGCCTCCAGATAGACAGGGGCCTCCACTCTGATCAAAATCTCAAGTCTCTGTCTAAAAAGAATCATGAAGATTCAATCATCATAAAATAAAATATGAAACATATTCCCTTAACTTTCTTACTATACTTTCACAGTAATATATTAGGTGAAGTCAACAGAGGCCATATATTTTCTTTTTTCTAGAACCGGGCCTCCAGATGGACAGGGGCCTCCACTCTGATCAAAATCTCAAGTCTCTGTCTAAAAAGAATCATGAAGATTCAATCATCATAAAATAAAATATGAAACATATTCCCTTAACTTTCTTACTATACTTTCACAGTAATATATTAGGTGAAGTCAACAGAGGCCATATATTTTCTTTTTTCTAGAACCGGGCCTCCAGATGGACAGGGGCCTCCACTCTGATCAAAATCTCAAGTCTCTGTCTAAAAAAGAATCATGAAGATTCAATCATCATAAAATAAAATATGAAACATATTCCCTTAACTTTCTTACTATACTTTCACAGTAATATATTAGGTGAAGTCAACAGAGGCCATATATTTTTTTTCTAGAACCGGGCCTCCAGATGGACAGGGGCCTCCACTCTGATCAAAATCTCAAGTCTCTCTCTAAAAAGAATCATGAAGATTCAATCATCATAAAATAAAATATGAAACATATTCCCTTAACTTTCTTACTATACTTTCACAGTAATATATTAGGTGAAGTCAACAGAGGCCACATATTTTTTTTCTAGAACCGGGCCTCCAGATGGACAGGGGCCTCCACTCTGATCAAAATCTCAAGTCTCTGTCTAAAAAGAATCATGAAGATTCAATCATCATAAAATAAAATATGAAACATATTCCCTTAACTTTCTTACTATACTTTCACAGTAATATATTAGGTGAAGTCAACAGAGGCCACATATTTTTTTTCTAGAACCGGACCTCCAGATGGACAGGGGCCTCCACTCTGATCAAAATCTCAAGTCTCTGTCTAAAAAGAATCATGAAGATTCAATCATCATAAAATAAAATATGAAACATATTCCCTTAACTTTCTTACTATACTTTCACAGTAATATATTAGGTGAAGTCAACAGCGGCCACATATTTTTTTTCTAGAACCGGACCTCCAGATGGACAGGGGCCTCCACTCTGATCAAAATCTCAAGTCTCTGTCTAAAAAGAATCATGAAGATTCAATCATCATAAAATAAAATATGAAACATATTCCCTTAACTTTCTTACTATACTTTCACAGTAATATATTAGGTGAAGTCAACAGAGGCCACATATTTTTTTTCTAGAACCGGGCCTCCAGATGGACAGGGGCCTCCACTCTGATCAAAATCTCAAGTCTCTGTCTAAAAAGAATCATGAAGATTCAATCATCATAAAACAAAATATGAAACATATTCCCTTAACTTTCTTACTATACTTTCACAGTAATATATTAGGTGAAGTCAACAGAGGCCACATATTTTTTTTCTAGAACCGGGCCTCCAGATGGACAGGGGCCTCCACTCTGATCAAAATCTCAAGTCTCTTTCTAAAAAGTATCATGAAGATTCAATCATCATAAAATAAAATATGAAACATATTCCCTTAACTTTCTTACTATACTTTCAAAGTAATATATTAGGTGAAGTCAACAGAGGCCACATGTTTTTTTTCTAGAACCGGGCCTCCAGATGGACAGGGGCCTCCACTCTGATCAAAATCTCAAGTCTCTGTCTAAAAAGAATCATGAAGATTCAATCATCATAAAATAAAATATGAAACATATTCCCTTCACTTTCTTACTATACTTTCACAGTAATATATTAGGTGAAGTCAACAGAGGCCACATATTTTTTTTCTAGCCCAGGGCCTCCAGATGGACAGGGGCCTCCACTCTGATCAAAATCTCAAGTCTCTGTCTAAAAAGAATCATGAAGATTCAATCATCATAAAATAAAATATGAAACATATTCCCTTAACTTTCTTACTATACTTTCACAGTAATATATTAGGTGAAGTCAACAGAGGCCATATATTTTTTTTCTAGAACCGGGCCTCCAGATGGACAGGGGCCTCCACTCTGATCAAAATCTCAAGTCTCTGTCTAAAAAGAATCATGAAGATTCAATCATCATAAAATAAAATATGAAACATATTCCCTTAACTTTCTTACTATACTTTCACAGTAATATATTAGGTGAAGTCAACAGAGGCCATATATTTTCTTTTTTCTAGAACCGGGCCTCCAGATGGACAGGGGCCTCCACTCTGATCAAAATCTCAAGTCTCTGTCTAAAAAGAATCATGAAGATTCAATCATCATAAAATAAAATATGAAACATATTCCCTTAACTTTCTTACTATACTTTCACAGTAATATATTAGGTGAAGTCAACAGAGGCCATATATTTTCTTTTTTCTAGAACCGGGCCTCCAGATGGACAGGGGCCTCCACTCTGATCAAAATCTCAAGTCTCTGTCTAAAAAGAATCATGAAGATTCAATCATCATAAAATAAAATATGAAACATATTCCCTTAACTTTCTTACTATACTTTCACAGTAATATATTAGGTGAAGTCACTAGAAGCCACATTTTATTTTTCTAGAACCGGGCCTCCAGATGGACAGAGGCCTCCACTCTGATCAAAATCTCAAGTCTCTGTCTAAAAAGAATCATGAAGATTCAATCATCATAAAATAAAATATGAAACATATTCCCTTAACTTTCTTACTATACTTTCACAGTAATATATTAGGTGAAGTCAACAGAGGCCATATATTTTCTTTTTTCTAGAACCGGGCCTCCAGATGGACAGGGGCCTCCACTCTGATCAAAATCTCAAGTCTCTGTCTAAAAAGAATCATGAAGATTCAATCATCATAAAATAAAATATGAAACATATTCCCTTAACTTTCTTACTATACTTTCACAGTAATATATTAGGTGAAGTCAACAGAGGCCATATATTTTCTTTTTTCTAGAACCGGGCCTCCAGATGGACAGGGGCCTCCACTCTGATCAAAATCTCAAGTCTCTGTCTAAAAAGAATCATGAAGATTCAATCATCATAAAATAAAATATGAAACATATTCCCTTAACTTTCTTACTATACTTTCACAGTAATATATTAGGTGAAGTCAACAGAGGCCATATATTTTCTTTTTTCTAGAACCGGGCCTCCAGATGGACAGGGGCCTCCACTCTGATCAAAATCTCAAGTCTCTGTCTAAAAAGAATCATGAAGATTCAATCATCATAAAATAAAATATGAAACATATTCCCTTAACTTTCTTACTATACTTTCACAGTAATATATTAGGTGAAGTCAACAGAGGCCATATATTTTTTTTCTAGAACCGGGCCTCCAGATGGACAGGGGCCTCCACTCTGATCAAAATCTCAAGTCTCTGTCTAAAAAGAATCATGAAGATTCAATCATCATAAAATAAAATATGAAACATATTCCCTTAACTTTCTTACTATACTTTCACAGTAATATATTAGGTGAAGTCAACAGAGGCCACATATTTTTTTTCTAGAACCGGGCCTCCAGATGGACAGGGGCCTCCACTCTGATCAAAATCTCAAGTCTCTGTCTAAAAAGAATCATGAAGATTCAATCATCATAAAATAAAATATGAAACATATTCCCTTAACTTTCTTACTATACTTTCACAGTAATATATTAGGTGAAGTCAACAGAGGCCACATATTTTTTTTCTAGAACCGGACCTCCAGATGGACAGGGGCCTCCACTCTGATCAAAATCTCAAGTCTCTGTCTAAAAAGAATCATGAAGATTCAATCATCATAAAATAAAATATGAAACATATTCCCTTAACTTTCTTACTATACTTTCACAGTAATATATTAGGTGAAGTCAACAGAGGCCACATATTTTTTTTCTAGAACCGGACCTCCAGATGGACAGGGGCCTCCACTCTGATCAAAATCTCAAGTCTCTGTCTAAAAAGAATCATGAAGATTCAATCATCATAAAATAAAATATGAAACATATTCCCTTAACTTTCTTACTATACTTTCACAGTAATATATTAGGTGAAGTCAACAGAGGCCACATATTTTTTTTCTAGAACCGGGCCTCCAGATGGACAGGGGCCTCCACTCTGATCAAAATCTCAAGTCTCTGTCTAAAAAGAATCATGAAGATTCAATCATCATAAAACAAAATATGAAACATATTCCCTTAACTTTCTTACTATACTTTCACAGTAATATATTAGGTGAAGTCAACAGAGGCCACATATTTTTTTTCTAGAACCGGGCCTCCAGATGGACAGGGGCCTCCACTCTGATCAAAATCTCAAGTCTCTTTCTAAAAAGTATCATGAAGATTCAATCATCATAAAATAAAATATGAAACATATTCCCTTAACTTTCTTACTATACTTTCACAGTAATATATTAGGTGAAGTCAACAGAGGCCACATGTTTTTTTTCTAGAACCGGGCCTCCAGATGGACAGGGGCCTCCACTCTGATCAAAATCTCAAGTCTCTGTCTAAAAAGAATCATGAAGATTCAATCATCATAAAATAAAATATGAAACATATTCCCTTCACTTTCTTACTATACTTTCACAGTAATATATTAGGTGAAGTCAACAGAGGCCACATATTTTTTTTCTAGCCCAGGGCCTCCAGATGGACAGGGGCCTCCACTCTGATCAAAATCTCAAGTCTCTGTCTAAAAAGAATCATGAAGATTCAATCATCATAAAATAAAATATGAAACATATTCCCTTAACTTTCTTACTATACTTTCACAGTAATATATTAGGTGAAGTCAACAGAGGCCATATATTTTTTTTCTAGAACCGGGCCTCCAGATGGACAGGGGCCTCCACTCTGATCAAAATCTCAAGTCTCTGTCTAAAAAGAATCATGAAGATTCAATCATCATAAAATAAAATATGAAACATATTCCCTTAACTTTCTTACTATACTTTCACAGTAATATATTAGGTGAAGTCAACAGAGGCCATATATTTTCTTTTTTCTAGAACCGGGCCTCCAGATGGACAGGGGCCTCCACTCTGATCAAAATCTCAAGTCTCTGTCTAAAAAGAATCATGAAGATTCAATCATCATAAAATAAAATATGAAACATATTCCCTTAACTTTCTTACTATACTTTCACAGTAATATATTAGGTGAAGTCAACAGAGGCCATATATTTTCTTTTTTCTAGAACCGGGCCTCCAGATGGACAGGGGCCTCCACTCTGATCAAAATCTCAAGTCTCTGTCTAAAAAGAATCATGAAGATTCAATCATCATAAAATAAAATATGAAACATATTCCCTTAACTTTCTTACTATACTTTCACAGTAATATATTAGGTGAAGTCACTAGAAGCCACATTTTATTTTTCTAGAACCGGGCCTCCAGATGGACAGGGGCCTCCACTCTGATCAAAATCTCAAGTCTCTGTCTAAAAAGAATCATGAAGATTCAATCATCATAAAATAAAATATGAAACATATTCCCTTAACTTTCTTACTATACTTTCACAGTAATATATTAGGTGAAGTCAACAGAGGCCATATATTTTTTTTCTAGAACCGGGCCTCCAGATGGACAGGGGCCTCCACTCTGATCAAAATCTCAAGTCTCTGTCTAAAAAGAATCATGAAGATTCAATCATCATAAAATAAAATATGAAACATATTCCCTTCACTTTCTTACTATACTTTCACAGTAATATATTAGGTGAAGTCAACAGAGGCCACATATTTTTTTTCTAGAACCGGGCCTCCAGATGGACAGGGGCCTCCACTCTGATCAAAATCTCAAGTCTCTGTCTAAAAAGAATCATGAAGATTCAATCATCATAAAATAAAATATGAAACATATTCCCTTAACTTTCTTACTATACTTTCACAGTAATATATTAGGTGAAGTCAACAGAGGCCACATATTTTTTTTCTAGAACCGGGCCTCCAGATGGACAGGGGCCTCCACTCTGATCAAAATCTCAAGTCTCTGTCTAAAAAGAATCATGAAGATTCAATCATCATAAAATAAAATATGAAACATATTCCCTTAACTTTCTTACTATACTTTCACAGTAATATATTAGGTGAAGTCAACAGAGGCCACATATTTTTTTTCTAGAACCGGGCCTCCAGATGGACAGGGGCCTCCACTCTGATCAAAATCTCAAGTCTCTGTCTAAAAAGAATCATGAAGATTCAATCATCATAAAATAAAATATGAAACATATTCCCTTAACTTTCTTACTATACTTTCACAGTAATATATTAGGTGAAGTCAACAGAGGCCATATATTTTCTTTTTTCTAGAACCGGGCCTCCAGATGGACAGTGGCCTCCACTCTGATCAAAATCTCAAGTCTCTGTCTAAAAAGAATCATGAAGATTCAATCATCATAAAATAAAATATGAAGCATATTCCCTTAACTTTCTTACTATACTTTCACAGTAATATATTAGGTGAAGTCAACAGAGGCCACATATTTTTTTTCTAGAACCGGGCCTCCAGATGGACAGGGGCCTCCACTCTGATCAAAATCTCAAGTCTCTGTCTAAAAAGAATCATGAAGATTCAATCATCATAAAATAAAATATGAAACATATTCCCTTAACTTTCTTACTATACTTTCACAGTAATATATTAGGTGAAGTCAACAGAGGCCACATATTTTTTTTTCTAGAACCGGGCCTCCAGATGGACAGGGGCCTCCACTCTGATCAAAATCTCAAGTCTCTGTCTAAAAAGAATCATGAAGATTCAATCATCATAAAATAAAATATGAAACATATTCCCTTAACTTTCTTACTATACTTTCACAGTAATATATTATGTGAAGTCAACAGAGGCCACATATTTTCTTTTTTCTAGAACCGGGCCTCCAGATGGACAGGGGCCTCCACTCTGATCAAAATCTCAAGTCTCTGTCTAAAAAGAATCATGAAGATTCAATCATCATAAAATAAAATATGAAACATATTCCCTTAACTTTCTTACTATACTTTCACAGTAATATGTTAGGTGAAGTCAACAGAGGCCATATATTTTCTTTTTTCTAGAACCGGGCCTCCAGATGGACAGGGGCCTCCACTCTGATCAAAATCTCAAGTCTCTGTCTAAAAAGAATCATGAAGATTCAATCATCATAAAATAAAATATGAAACATATTCCCTTAACTTTCTTACTATACTTTCACAGTAATATATTAGGTGAAGTCAACAGAGGCCACATATTTTTTTTCTAGAACCGGGCCTCCAGATGGACAGGGGCCTCCACTCTGATCAAAATCTCAAGTCTCTGTCTAAAAAGAATCATGAAGATTCAATCATCATAAAATAAAATATGAAACATATTCCCTTAACTTTCTTACTATACTTTCACAGTAATATATTAGGTGAAGTCAACAGAGGCCATATATTTTCTTTTTTCTAGAACCGGGCCTCCAGATGGACAGGGGCCTCCACTCTGATCAAAATCTCAAGTCTCTGTCTAAAAAGAATCATGAAGATTCAATCATCATAAAATAAAATATGAAACATATTCCCTTAACTTTCTTACTATACTTTCACAGTAATATATTAGGTGAAGTCAACAGAGGCCACATATTTTTTTTCTAGAACCGGGCCTCCAGATGGACAGGGGCCTCCACTCTGATCAAAATCTCAAGTCTCTGTCTAAAAAGAATCATGAAGATTCAATCATCATAAAATAAAATATGAAACATATTCCCTTAACTTTCTTACTATACTTTCACAGTAATATATTAGGTGAAGTCAACAGAGGCCATATATTTTCTTTTTTCTAGAACCGGGCCTCCAGATGGACAGGGGCCTCCACTCAGATCAAAATCTCAAGTCTCTGTCTAAAAAGAATCATGAAGATTCAATCATCATAAAATAAAATATGAAACATATTCCCTTAACTTTCTTACTATACTTTCACAGTAATATATTAGGTGAAGTCAACAGAGGCCATATATTTTTTTTCTAGAACCGGGCCTCCAGATGGACAGAGGCCTCCACTCTGATCAAAATCTCAAGTCTCTGTCTAAAAAGAATCATGAAGATTCAATCATCATAAAATAAAATATGAAACATATTCCCTTAACTTTCTTACTATACTTTCACAGTAATATATTAGGTGAAGTCAACAGAGGCCACATATTTTTTTTCTAGAACCGGGCCTCCAGATGGACAGGGGCCTCCACTCTGATCAAAATCTCAAGTCTCTGTCTAAAAAGAATCATGAAGATTCAATCATCGTAAAATAAAATATGAAACATATTCCCTTAACTTTCTTACTATACTTTCACAGTAATATATTAGGTGAAGTCAACAGAGGACATATATTTTCTTTTTTCTAGAACCGGGCCTCCAGATGGACAGGGGCCTCCACTCTGATCAAAATCTCAAGTCTCTGTCTAAAAAGAATCATGAAGATTCAATCATCATAAAATAAAATATGAAACATATTCCCTTAACTTTCTTACTATACTTTCACAGTAATATATTAGGTGAAGTCAACAGAGGCCGCATATTTTTTTCTAGAACCGGGCCTCCAGATGGACAGGGGCCTCCACTCTGATCAAAATCTCAAGTCTCTGTCTAAAAAGAATCATGAAGATTCAATCATCATAAAATAAAATATGAAACATATTCCCTTAACTTTCTTACTATACTTTCACAGTAATATATTAGGTGAAGTCAACAGAGGCCACATATTTTTTTCTAGAACCGGGCCTCCAGATGGACAGGGGCCTCCACTCTGATCAAAATCTCAAGTCTCTGTCTAAAAAGAATCATGAAGATTCAATCATCATAAAATAAAATATGAAACATATTCCCTTAACTTTCTTACTATACTTTCACAGTAATATATTAGGTGAAGTCAACAGAGGCCACATATTTTTTTTCTAGAACCGGGCCTCCAGATGGACAGGGGCCTCCACTCTGATCAAAATCTCAAGTCTCTGTCTAAAAAGAATCATGAAGATTCAATCATCATAAAATAAAATATGAAACATATTCCCTTAACTTTCTTACTATACTTTCACAGTAATATATTAGGTGAAGTCAACAGAGGCCACATATTTTTTTTCTAGAACCGGGCCTCCAGATGGACAGGGGCCTCCACTCTGATCAAAATCTCAAGTCTCTGTCTAAAAAGAATCATGAAGATTCAATCATCATAAAATAAAATATGAAACATATTCCCTTAACTTTCTTACTATACTTTCACAGTAATATATTAGGTGAAGTCAACAGAGGCCACATATTTTTTTTCTAGAACCGGGCCTCCAGATGGACAGGGGCCTCCACTCTGATCAAAATCTCAAGTCTCTGTCTAAAAAGAATCATGAAGATTCAATCATCATAAAATAAAATATGAAACATATTCCCTTAACTTTCTTACTATACTTTCACAGTAATATATTAGGTGAAGTCAACAGAGGCCATATATTTTCTTTTTTCTAGAACCGGGCCTCCAGATGGACAGGGGCCTCCACTCTGATCAAAATCTCAAGTCTCTGTCTAAAAAGAATCATGAAGATTCAATCATCATAAAATAAAATATGAAACATATTCCCTTAACTTTCTTACTATACTTTCACAGTAATATATTAGGTGAAGTCAACAGAGGCCACATATTTTTTTTCTAGAACCGGGCCTCCAGATGGACAGGGGCCTCCACTCTGATCAAAATCTCAAGTCTCTGTCTAAAAAGAATCATGAAGATTCAATCATCATAAAATAAAATATGAAACATATTCCCTTAACTTTCTTACTATACTTTCACAGTAATATATTAGGTGAAGTCAACAGAGGCCACATATTTTTTTTCTAGAACCGGGCCTCCAGATGGACATAGGCCTCCACTCTGATCAAAATCTCAAGTCTCTGTCTAAAAAGAATCATGAAGATTCAATCATCATAAAATAAAATATGAAACATATTCCCTTAACTTTCTTACTATACTTTCACAGTAATATATTAGGTGAAGTCAACAGAGGCCACATATTTTTTTTCTAGAACCGGGCCTCCAGATGGACAGGGGCCTCCACTCTGATCAAAATCTCAAGTCTCTGTCTAAAAAGAATCATGAAGATTCAATCATCATAAAATAAAATATGAAACATATTCCCTTAACTTTCTTACTATACTTTCACAGTAATATATTAGGTGAAGTGAACAGAGGCCACATATTTTTTTTTCTAGAACCGGGCCTCCAGATGGACAGGGGCCTCCACTCTGATCAAAATCTCAAGTCTCTGTCTAAAAAGAATCATGAAGATTCAATCATCATAAAATAAAATATGAAACATATTCCCTCAACTTTCTTACTATACTTTCACAGTAATATATTAGGTGAAGTCAACAGAGGCCACATATTTTTTTTCTAGAACCGGGCCTCCAGATGGACAGGGGCCTCCACTCTGATCAAAATCTCAAGTCTCTGTCTAAAAAGAATCATGAAGATTCAATCATCATAAAATAAAATATGAAACATATTCCCTTAACTTTCTTACTATACTTTCACAGTAATATATTAGGTGAAGTCAACAGAGGCCATATATTTTTTTTCTAGAACCGGGCCTCCAGATGGACAGGGGCCTCCACTCTGATCAAAATCTCAAGTCTCTGTCTAAAAAGAATCATGAAGATTCAATCATCATAAAATAAAATATGAAACATATTCCCTTAACTTTCTTACTATACTTTCACAGTAATATATTAGGTGAAGTCAACAGAGGCCATATATTTTTTTTCTAGAACCGGGCCTCCAGATGGACAGGGGCCTCCACTCTTATCAAAATCTCAAGTCTCTGTCTAAAAAGAATCATGAAGATTCAATCATCATAAAATAAAATATGAAACATATTCCCTTAACTTTCTTACTATACTTTCACAGTAATATATTAGGTGAAGTCAACAGAGGCCATATATTTTCTTTTTTCTAGAACCGGGCCTCCAGATGGACAGGGGCCTCCACTCTGATCAAAATCTCAAGTCTCTGTCTAAAAAGAATCATGAAGATTCAATCATCATAAAATAAAATATGAAACATATTCCCTTAACTTTCTTACTATACTTTCACAGTAATATATTAGGTGAAGTCAACAGAGGCCATATATTTTCTTTTTTCTAGAACCGGGCCTCCAGATGGACAGGGGCCTCATCTCTGATCAAAATCTCAAGTCTCTGTCTAAAAAGAATCATGAAGATTCAATCATCATAAAATAAAATATGAAACATATTCCCTTAACTTTCTTACTATACTTTCACAGTAATATATTAGGTGAAGTCAACAGAGGCCATATATTTTTTTTCTAGAACCGGGCCTCCAGATGGACAGGGGCCTCCACTCTGATCAAAATCTCAAGTCTCTGTCTAAAAAGAATCATGAAGATTCAATCATCATAAAATAAAATATGAAACATATTCCCTTAACTTTCTTACTATACTTTCACAGTAATATATTAGGTGAAGTCAACAGAGGCCATATATTTTTTTTCTAGAACCGGGCCTCCAGATGGACAGGGGCCTCCACTCTGATCAAAATCTCAAGTCTCTGTCTAAAAAGAATCATGAAGATTCAATCATCATAAAATAAAATATGAAACATATTCCCTTAACTTTCTTACTATACTTTCACAGTAATATATTAGGTGAAGTCAACAGAGGCCATATATTTTCTTTTTTCTAGAACCGGGCCTCCAGATGGACAGGGGCCTCCACTCTGATCAAAATCTCAAGTCTCTGTCTAAAAAGAATCATGAAGATTCAATCATCATAAAATAAAATATGAAACATATTCCCTTAACTTTCTTACTATACTTTCACAGTAATATATTAGGTGAAGTCAACAGAGGCCACATATTTTTTTTCTAGAACCGGGCCTCCAGATGGACAGGGGCCTCCACTCTGATCAAAATCTCAAGTCTCTGTCTAAAAAGAATCATGAAGATTCAATCATCATAAAATAAAATATGAAACATATTCCCTTAACTTTCTTACTATACTTTCACAGTAATATATTAGGTGAAGTCAACAGAGGCCATATAATTTTTTTCTAGAACCGGGCCTCCAGATGGACAGGGGCCTCCACTCTGATCAAAATCTCAAGTCTCTGTCTAAAAAGAATCATGAAGATTCAATCATCATAAAATAAAATATGAAACATATTCCCTTAACTTTCTTACTATACTTTCACAGTAATATATTAGGTGAAGTCAACAGAGGCCACATATTTTTTTTCTATAACCGGGCCTCCAGATGGACAGGGGCCTCCACTCTGATCAAAATCTCAAGTCTCTGTCTAAAAAGAATCATGAAGATTCAATCATCATAAAATAAAATATGAAACATATTCCCTTAACTTTCTTACTATACTTTCACAGTAATATATTAGGTGAAGTCAACAGAGGCCACATATTTTTTTTCTAGAACCGGGCCTCCAGATGGACAGGGGCCTCCACTCTGATCAAAATCTCAAGTCTCTGTCTAAAAAGAATCATGAAGATTCAATCATCATAAAATAAAATATGAAACATATTCCCTTAAATTTCTTACTATACTTTCACAGTAATATATTAGGTGAAGTCAACAGAGGCCATATATTTTTTTTCTAGAACCGGGCCTCCAGAGGGACAGGGGCCTCCACTCTGATCAAAATCTCAAGTCTCTGTCTAAAAAGAATCATGAAGATTCAATCATCATAAAATAAAATATGAAACATATTCCCTTAACTTTCTTACTATACTTTCACAGTAATATATTAGGTGAAGTCAACAGAGGCCACATATTTTTTTTCTAGAACCGGGCCTCCAGATGGACAGGGGCCTCCACTCTGATCAAAATCTCAAGTCTCTATCTAAAAAGAATCATGAAGATTCAATCATCATAAAATAAAATATGAAACATATTCCCTTAACTTTCTTACTATACTTTCACAGTAATATATTAGGTGAAGTCAACAGAGGCCACATATTTTTTTCTAGAACCGGGCCTCCAGATGGACAGGGGCCTCCACTCTGATCAAAATCTCAAGTCTCTGTCTAAAAAGAATCATGAAGATTCAATCATCATAAAATAAAATATGAAACATATTCCCTTAACTTTCTTACTATACTTTCACAGTAATATATTAGGTGAAGTCACTAGAAGCCACATTTTATTTTTCTAGAACCGGGCCTCCAGATGGACAGGGGCCTCCACTCTGATCAAAATCTCAAGTCTCTGTCTAAAAAGAATCATGAAGATTCAATCATCATAAAATAAAATATGAAACATATTCCCTTCACTTTCTTACTATACTTTCACAGTAATATATTAGGTGAAGTCAACAGAGGCCACATATTTTTTTCTAGAACCGGGCCTCCAGATGGACAGGGGCCTCCACTCTGATCAAAATATCAAGTCTCTGTCTAAAAAGAATCATGAAGATTCAATCATCATAAAATAAAATATGAAACATATTCCCTTAACTTTCTTACTATACTTTCACAGTAATATATTAGGTGAAGTCAACAGAGGCCACATATTTTTTTTCTAGAACCGGGCCTCCAGATGAACAGGGGCCTCCACTCTGATCAAAATCTCAAGTCTCTGTCTAAAAAGAATCATGAAGATTCAATCATCATAAAATAAAATATGAAGCATATTCCCTTAACTTTCTTACTATACTTTCACAGTAATATATTAGGTGAAGTCAACAGAGGCCACATATTTTTTTTCTAGAACCGGGCCTCCAGATGGACAGGGGCCTCCACTCTGATCAAAATCTCAAGTCTCTGTCTAAAAAGAATCATGAAGATTCAATCATCATAAAATAAAATATGAAACATATTCCCTTAACTTTCTTACTATACTTTCACAGTAATATATTAGGTGAAGTCAACAGAGGCCACATATTTTTTTCTAGAACCGGGCCTCCAGATGGACAGGGGCCTCCACTCTGATCAAAATCTCAAGTCTCTGTCTAAAAAGAATCATGAAGATTCAATCATCATAAAATAAAATATGAAACATATTCCCTTAACTTTCTTACTATACTTTCACAGTAATATATTAGGTGAAGTCAACAGAGGCCACATATTTTTTTTCTAGAACCGGGCCTCCAGATGGACAGGGGCCTCCACTCTGATCAAAATCTCAAGTCTCTGTCTAAAAAGAATCATGAAGATTCAATCATCATAAAATAAAATATGAAACATATTCCCTTAACTTTCTTACTATACTTTCACAGTAATATATTAGGTGAAGTCAACAGAGGCCATATATTTTCTTTTTTCTAGAACCGGGCCTCCAGATGGACAGGGGCCTCCACTCTGATCAAAATCTCAAGTCTCTGTCTAAAAAGAATCATGAAGATTCAATCATCATAAAATAAAATATGAAACATATTCCCTTCACTTTCTTACTATACTTTCACAGTAATATATTAGGTGAAGTCAACAGAGGCCACATATTTTTTTTCTAGAACCGGGCCTCCAGATGGACAGGGGCCTCCACTCTGATCAAAATCTCAAGTCTCTGTCTAAAAAGAATCATGAAGATTCAATCATCATAAAATAAAATATGAAACATATTCCCTTAACTTTCTTACTATACTTTCACAGTAATATATTAGGTGAAGTCAACAGAGGCCACATATTTTTTTTCTAGAACCGGGCCTCCAGATGGACAGGGGCCTCCACTCTGATCAAAATCTCAAGTCTCTGTCTAAAAAGAATCATGAAGATTCAATCATCATAAAATAAAATATGAAACATATTCCCTTAACTTTCTTACTATACTTTCACAGTAATATATTAGGTGAAGTCAACAGAGGCCACATATTTTTTTTCTAGAACCGGGCCTCCAGATGGACAGGGGCCTCCACTCTGATCAAAATCTCAAGTCTCTGTCTAAAAAGAATCATGAAGATTCAATCATCATAAAATAAAATATGAAACATATTCCCTTAACTTTCTTACTATACTTTCACAGTAATATATTAGGTGAAGTCAACAGAGGCCACATATTTTTTTTCTAGAACCGGGCCTCCAGATGGACAGGGGCCTCCACTCTGATCAAAATCTCAAGTCTCTGTCTAAAAAGAATCATGAAGATTCAATCATCATAAAATAAAATATGAAACATATTCCCTTAACTTTCTTACTATACTTTCACAGTAATATATTAGGTGAAGTCAACAGAGGCCACATATTTTTTTTCTAGAACCGGGCCTCCAGATGGACAGGGGCCTCCACTCTGATCAAAATCTCAAGTCTCTGTCTAAAAAGAATCATGAAGATTCAATCATCATAAAATAAAATATGAAACATATTCCCTTAACTTTCTTACTATACTTTCACAGTAATATATTAGGTGAAGTCAACAGAGGCCACATATTTTTTTTTCTAGAACCGGGCCTCCAGATGGACAGGGGCCTCCACTCTGATCAAAATCTCAAGTCTCTGTCTAAAAAGAATCATGAAGATTCAATCATCATAAAATAAAATATGAAACATATTCCCTTAACTTTCTTACATACTTTCACAGTAATATATTAGGTGAAGTCAACAGAGGCCACATATTTTTTTTCTAGAACCGGGCCTCCAGATGGACAGGGGCCTCCACTCTGATCAAAATCTCAAGTCTCTGTCTAAAAAGAATCATGAAGATTCAATCATCATAAAATAAAATATGAAACATATTCCCTTAACTTTCTTACTATACTTTCACAGTAATATATTAGGTGAAGTCAACAGAGGCCACATATTTTTTTTTCTAGAACCGGGCCTCCAGATGGACAGGGGCCTCCACTCTGATCAAAATCTCAAGTCTCTGTCTAAAAAGAATCATGAAGATTCAATCATCATAAAATAAAATATGAAACATATTCCCTTAACTTTCTTACTATACTTTCACAGTAATATATTAGGTGAAGTCAACAGAGGCCACATATTTTTTTTTCTAGAACCGGGCCTCCAGATGGACAGGGGCCTCCACTCTGATCAAAATCTCAAGTCTCTGTCTAAAAAGAATCATGAAGATTCAATCATCATAAAATAAAATATGAAACATATTCCCTTAACTTTCTTACTATACTTTCACAGTAATATATTAGGTGAAGTCAACAGAGGCCATATATTTTCTTTTTCTAGAACCGGGCCTCCAGATGGACAGGGGCCTCCACTCTGATCAAAATCTCAAGTCTCTGTCTAAAAAGAATCATGAAGATTCAATCATCATAAAATAAAATATGAAACATATTCCCTTAACTTTCTTACTATACTTTCACAGTAATATATTAGGTGAAGTCAACAGAGGCCACATATTTTTTTTCTAGAACCGGGCCTCCAGATGGACAGGGGCCTCCACTCTGATCAAAATCTCAAGTCTCTGTCTAAAAAGAATCATGAAGATTCAATCATCATAAAATAAAATATGAAACATATTCCCTTAACTTTCTTACTATACTTTCACAGTAATATATTAGGTGAAGTCAACAGAGGCCACATATTTTTTTTTAGAACCGGGCCTCCAGATGGACAGGGGCCTCCACTCTGATCAAAATCTCAAGTCTCTGTCTAAAAAGAATCATGAAGATTCAATCATCATAAAATAAAATATGAAACATATTCCCTTAACTTTCTTACTATACTTTCACAGTAATATATTAGGTGAAGTCAACAGAGGCCACATATTTTTTTTTCTAGAACCGGGCCTCCAGATGGACAGGGGCCTCCACTCTGATCAAAATCTCAAGTCTCTGTCTAAAAAGAATCATGAAGATTCAATCATCATAAAATAAAATATGAAACATATTCCCTTAACTTTCTTACTATACTTTCACAGTAATATATTAGGTGAAGTCAACAGAGGCCACATATTTTTTTTCTAGAACCGGGCCTCCAGATGGACAGGGGCCTCCACTCTGATCAAAATCTCAAGTCTCTGTCTAAAAAGAATCATGAAGATTCAATAATCATAAAATAAAATATGAAACATATTCCCTTAACTTTCTTACTATACTTTCACAGTAATATATTAGGTGAAGTCAACAGAGGCCATATATTTTCTTTTTTCTAGAACCGGGCCTCCAGATGGACAGGGGCCTCCACTCTTATCAAAATCTCAAGTCTCTGTCTAAAAAGAATCATGAAGATTCAATCATCATAAAATAAAATATGAAACATATTCCCTTAACTTTCTTACTATACTTTCACAGTAATATATTAGGTGAAGTCAACAGAGGCCATATATTTTCTTTTTCTAGAACCGGGCCTCCAGATGGACAGGGGCCTCCACTCTGATCAAAATCTCAAGTCTCTGTCTAAAAAGAATCATGAAGATTCAATCATCATAAAATAAAATATGAAACATATTCCCTTAACTTTCTTACTATACTTTCACAGTAATATATTAGGTGAAGTCAACAGAGGCCACATATTTTTTTTCTAGAACCGGGCCTCCAGATGGACAGGGGCCTCCACTCTGATCAAAATCTCAAGTCTCTGTCTAAAAAGAATCATGAAGATTCAATCATCATAAAATAAAATATGAAACATATTCCCTTAACTTTCTTACTATACTTTCACAGTAATATATTACGTGAAGTCAACAGAGGCCACATATTTTTTTCTAGAACCGGGCCTCCAGATGGACAGGGGCCTCCACTCTGATCAAAATCTCAAGTCTCTGTCTAAAAAGAATCATGAAGATTCAATCATCATAAAATAAAATATGAAACATATTCCCTTAACTTTCTTACTATACTTTCACAGTAATATATTAGGTGAAGTCAACAGAGGCCACATATTTTTTTTCTAGAACCGGGCCTCCAGATGGACAGGGGCCTCCACTCTGATCAAAGTCTCAAGTCTCTGTCTAAAAAGAATCATGAAGATTCAATCATCATAAAATAAAATATGAAACATATTCCCTTAACTTTCTTACTATACTTTCACAGTAATATATTAGGTGAAGTCAACAGAGGCCACATATTTTTTTTTCTAGAACCGGGCCTCCAGATGGACAGGGGCCTCCACTCTGATCAAAATCTCAAGTCTCTGTCTAAAAAGAATCATGAAGATTCAATCATCATAAAATAAAATATGAAACATATTCCCTTAACTTTCTTACTATACTTTCACAGTAATATATTAGGTGAAGTCAACAGAGGCCACATATTTTTTTTCTAGAACCGGGCCTCCAGATGGACAGGGGCCTCCACTCTGATCAAAATCTCAAGTCTCTGTCTAAAAAGAATCATGAAGATTCAATCATCATAAAATAAAATATGAAACATATTCCCTTAACTTTCTTACTATACTTTCACAGTAATATATTAGGTGAAGTCAACAGAGGCCATATATTTTCTTTTTCTAGAACCGGGCCTCCAGATGGACAGGGGCCTCCACTCTTATCAAAATCTCAAGTCTCTGTCTAAAAAGAATCATGAAGATTCAATCATCATAAAATAAAATATGAAACATATTCCCTTAACTTTCTTACTATACTTTCACAGTAATATATTAGGTGAAGTCAACAGAGGCCATATATTTTCTTTTTTCTAGAACCGGGCCTCCAGATGGACAGGGGCCTCCACTCTGATCAAAATCTCAAGTCTCTGTCTAAAAAGAATCATGAAGATTCAATCATCATAAAATAAAATATGAAACATATTCCCTTAACTTTCTTACTATACTTTCACAGTAATATATTAGGTGAAGTCAACAGAGGCCACATATTTTTTTTCTAGAACCGGGCCTCCAGATGGACAGGGGCCTCCACTCTGATCAAAATCTCAAGTCTCTGTCTAAAAAGAATCATGAAGATTCAATCATCATAAAATAAAATATGAAACATATTCCCTTAACTTTCTTACTATACTTTCACAGTAATATATTAGGTGAAGTCAACAGAGGCCATATATTTTCTTTTTTCTAGAACCGGGCCTCCAGATGGACAGGGGCCTCCACTCTGATCAAAATCTCAAGTCTCTGTCTAAAAAGAATCATGAAGATTCAATCATCATAAAATAAAATATGAAACATATTCCCTTAACTTTCTTACTATACTTTCACAGTAATATATTAGGTGAAGTCAACAGAGGCCACATATTTTTTTTTTAGAACCGGGCCTCCAGATGGACAGGGGCCTCCACTCTGATCAAAATCTCAAGTCTCTGTCTAAAAAGAATCATGAAGATTCAATCATCATAAAATAAAATATGAAACATATTCCCTTAACTTTCTTACTATACTTTCACAGTAATATGTTAGGTGAAGTCAACAGAGGCCATATATTTTCTTTTTTCTAGAACCGGGCCTCCAGATGGACAGGGGCCTCCACTCTGATCAAAATCTCAAGTCTCTGTCTAAAAAGAATCATGAAGATTCAATCATCATAAAATAAAATATGAAACATATTCCCTTAACTTTCTTACTATACTTTCACAGTAATATATTAGGTGAAGTCAACAGAGGCCATATATTTTCTTTTTTCTAGAACCGGGCCTCCAGATGGACAGGGGCCTCCACTCTGATCAAAATCTCAAGTCTCTGTCTAAAAAGAATCATGAAGATTCAATCATCATAAAATAAAATATGAAACATATTCCCTTAACTTTCTTACTATACTTTCACAGTAATATGTTAGGTGAAGTCAACAGAGGCCATATATTTTCTTTTTTCTAGAACCGGGCCTCCAGATGGACAGGGGCCTCCACTCTGATCAAAATCTCAAGTCTCTGTCTAAAAAGAATCATGAAGATTCAATCATCATAAAATAAAATATGAAACATATTCCCTTAACTTTCTTACTATACTTTCACAGTAATATATTAGGTGAAGACAACAGAGGCCATATATTTTCTTTTTTCTAGAACCGGGCCTCCAGATGGACAGGGACCTCCACTCTGATCAAAATCTCAAGTCTCTGTCTAAAAAGAATCATGAAGATTCAATCATCATAAAATAAAATATGAAACATATTCCCTTAACTTTCTTACTATACTTTCACAGTAATATGTTAGGTGAAGTCAACAGAGGCCATATATTTTCTTTTTTCTAGAACCGGGCCTCCAGATGGACAGGGGCCTCCACTCTGATCAAAATCTCAAGTCTCTGTCTAAAAAGAATCATGAAGATTCAATCATCATAAAATAAAATATGAAACATATTCCCTTAACTTTCTTACTATACTTTCACAGTAATATATTAGGTGAAGTCAACAGAGGCCACATATATTTTTTTTCTAGAACCGGGCCTCCAGATGGACAGGGGCCTCCACTCTGATCAAAATCTCAAGTCTCTGTCTAAAAAGAATCATGAAGATTCAATCATCATAAAATAAAATATGAAACATATTCCCTTAACTTTCTTACTATACTTTCACAGTAATATATTAGGTGAAGTCAACAGAGGCCATATATTTTCTTTTTTCTAGAACCGGGCCTCCAGATGGACAGGGGCCTCCACTCTGATCAAAATCTCAAGTCTCTGTCTAAAAAGAATCATGAAGATTCAATCATCATAAAATAAAATATGAAACATATTCCCTTAACTTTCTTACTATACTTTCACAGTAATATATTAGGTGAAGTCAACAGAGGCCATATATTTTCTTTTTCTAGAACCGGGCCTCCAGATGGACAGGGGCCTCCACTCTGATCAAAATCTCAAGTCTCTGTCTAAAAAGAATCATGAAGATTCAATCATCATAAAATAAAATATGAAACATATTCCCTTAACTTTCTTACTATACTTTCACAGTAATATATTAGGTGAAGTCAACAGAGGCCATATATTTTCTTTTTCTAGAACCGGGCCTCCAGATGGACAGGGGCCTCCACTCTGATCAAAATCTCAAGTCTCTGTCTAAAAAGAATCATGAAGATTCAATCATCATAAAATAAAATATGAAACATATTCCCTTAACTTTCTTACTATACTTTCACAGTAATATATTAGGTGAAGTCAACAGAGGCCATATATTTTCTTTTTCTAGAACCGGGCCTCCAGATGGACAGGGGCCTCCACTCTGATCAAAATCTCAAGTCTCTGTCTAAAAAGAATCATGAAGATTCAATCATCATAAAATAAAATATGAAACATATTCCCTTAACTTTCTTACTATACTTTCACAGTAATATATTAGGTGAAGTCAACAGAGGCCACATATTTTTTTTCTAGAACCGGGCCTCCAGATGGACAGGGGCCTCCACTCTGATCAAAATCTCAAGTCTCTGTCTAAAAAGAATCATGAAGATTCAATCATCATAAAATAAAATATGAAACATATTCCCTTAACTTTCTTACTATACTTTCACAGTAATATATTAGGTGAAGTCAACAGAGGCCATATATTTTCTTTTTTCTAGAACCGGGCCTCCAGATGGACAGGGGCCTCCACTCTGATCAAAATCTCAAGTCTCTGTCTAAAAAGAATCATGAAGATTCAATCATCATAAAATAAAATATGAAACATATTCCCTTAACTTTCTTACTATACTTTCACAGTAATATATTAGGTGAAGTCAACAGAGGCCATATATTTTCTTTTTTCTAGAACCGGGCCTCCAGATGGACAGGGGCCTCCACTCTGATCAAAATCTCAAGTCTCTGTCTAAAAAGAATCATGAAGATTCAATCATCATAAAATAAAATATGAAACATATTCCCTTAACTTTCTTACTATACTTTCACAGTAATATATTAGGTGAAGTCAACAGAGGCCACATATTTTTTTTTCTAGAACCGGGCCTCCAGATGGACAGGGGCCTCCACTCTGATCAAAATCTCAAGTCTCTGTCTAAAAAGAATCATGAAGATTCAATCATCATAAAATAAAATATGAAACATATTCCCTTAACTTTCTTACTATACTTTCACAGTAATATGTTAGGTGAAGTCAACAGAGGCCATATATTTTCTTTTTTCTAGAACCGGGCCTCCAGATGGACAGGGGCCTCCACTCTGATCAAAATCTCAAGTCTCTGTCTAAAAAGAATCATGAAGATTCAATCATCATAAAATAAAATATGAAACATATTCCCTTAACTTTCTTACTATACTTTCACAGTAATATATTAGGTGAAGTCAACAGAGGCCACATATTTTTTTTTCTAGAACCGGGCCTCCAGATGGACAGGGGCCTCCACTCTGATCAAAATCTCAAGTCTC